>NW_003852686.1:292877-301196 GCF_000181295.1 Otolemur garnettii
TCCTATCACCACCATCACCATCACCACCACCATTACCACCATCATCACCACCACCACCATTTCTATCACCACCATCACCACCATCATCACCACCACCACCACCACTCCTACCACCATCATCACCACCACCATCACCACCATCATCACTACCACCACCACTCCTATCACCACCATCATCACCATCACCACCATTACCATCATTACCACCACCACCATTCCTATCACCACCACCACCCCAATTACTGCCACCACCACCATTACCACCAGCACCACCAGCACCACTACGACCACCACCACTGCCACCATTACCACCACCATCACCACCAGCAGCCCCAGGGGAGTGAGACCCTGCCAGGTAGAGAGTGGAGGGTACAGTGCTGAGCGTCAGGGGGTGTTACATGGCCCTGATGTGCTTGCATGACTGTGGACGGGTCACATCCTCTCTGTGGGTCTCACTTCTTCATGGGGCCATTGAAACAGTCCCTGCTTACAACTCAGAGAGGTGCAGTGATGGCCAGCAGAGCTCAGGAAGACAGACACTTTGACCACTATAGGTGTACAGCCTCCTTAAAACCTCAGCACATCAGAGCTAGAGTTTGGGGCCCCTGTCACTCAAGAGTCCCAATCCCCAGATGTTTTGGGAAGCCAAGGGCCTAGGGGTCTAAGGGGCTGGCCCAAGGGAGAGAGACAGTCATGTTCCCTTGTGGGGCCCAGTGGGGGAGCACTGTATGTTCGCCCTCAGGCAGGACAGTGGAGGGTGCCTGCTGCTAGCCACTACGGGTCACCAGGAAAGCTCAGGCCACATCGACTTCTTATTTCTCGACCTTGGACAGCAGCCAGGCGTCAGTTCTGATTATCGGCTGACATCGCACTGCCGCAGGAGCCTGAGCAGCCAAGCGCAGCAGCTGCACGTCCTCTGGACACACTGAGAGTCCCAACTAGGTCTTGAGGGCAGCTGCCCAGGCAGTGACCTTGAGTTCACACTCCCTCCTCCAAACTTCTACTCAACAGGGCTGGAAGCAGCAGGGGGACAGGACCTGCCTGGTGGGCACAGGCCTGCAGTCACACTCATGCCTTGGCCTGGACACTCACACTGGAGCCTGTGTACCCGGGCTTGTTCCTGCCTTGAACATGAGTTTTTACTACCCATATCACCCTGGGCCCCAGTGGGACCCAGAAAACCCAGAGGCTGGCACTCAGATCAGACAATACTTGCAGTGAGCACAAGGTCCCAGCACTAAGTTCCAGTGGTCCTCTGTAGAATAAGTTTGGCCTGGGGGATCCAGCAGAGGCCCTGGACCCTGAGGCCTGGCCCTGGGCCCCAGGGAAGGCTGGTGCAGACAAGAGGACGGACAGGGAAGTCAGGGGTGTGGGTGCATGCCAAGCTGGGGTGGGCTCAAAGTCGGCATCTGGGACCCTATTTCTACAATGCACATTGTGGGCATAAAGCGAGTGGTGGCTGCAACCGACCAGACCCTGGACCAGGCCAGGTGGGCCATGGAGATGGTTGCTGGGAGGCTGGGCTCAGTGGGACAGAGGGGGATGCCAGGTGCTGTCCTGGATGGTGGCAGTGGCTGGGAAGACGAGAAGGGAGGGAGGGGATGGAGCGCAGTTTGAGGGCTCCCTGGGCGGCACCCACCTCCACACAGACACGTAGATGATGACCAACATGAGCAGAGTGAGTGAGGACACACCGCAGCCCACGATGAGAGTCACAGATGGCAGGGCTGTCTTCTCCATGGTCTGCAGGTCACAGGGAGTGCAGGGAGTGAGATGTGCGGGCCTGGGGGACCCAGGGCTCCTCTCTGGGCTGGAACCTCCCCTCCCCCACCCAGCCCCTTGGCCTCCCACAGAGAAGGATTCCAGAACACACCAAGCCCCTCCAGGACCTTCTTCTCTGGGCTGTTCCTTTCTGGGAGCTCTTGTCCCTTGCTGAGGGCGGGGCCTTCACCTCTACACTAGTGCCATCATAGTCACGTGCCCCATGACGAACACTTTGTCTCTCTCACAGCACAGACACCCCCATTTGAAGCACCACCTCCCACATCATGGTGGGGTCAGGGAGGCGCCAGCCTCAGGGACCTCCCTCCCCGACCTGAGGTGGCCCCACAGAGCCCACAGCCTCTGCGAAGCACCCATCTGTGCCTGGGACTCCGTGCCCACAGACCCCACGGCCCCGTGTGTCACCTTAACACCCCTGCACCAAGTCCTACTTCACCACTCCCTGCCTTCTGCTGGGGCAGGGACCTGTGCTCTTCCCTGTCCCCACAGCCTTTTGCCTGCCCCTCAAAGGCCACCCCTCTGCCCTCCTCAGACCCTCCCCGACTCCCTGTCTCAGGCTTATCTGCACCCCACCTGGCCTTGCCTTCCTGCCAGCCCCCTCCCCTGACGAGATAACCCCTCACTGACTGTACTGCCTCCCAGCCCCATCAGGGCTCTGCACCAGCAGTTCCCCACCAGAGACACATGTTCCCACTGTGTGCCACTGTACAACCCGGTGTACAAGCTGAGAGCCTCACTGTATCCCCATGCCCACAGTATGCCCCGCAGGGGACAGTCTGCATTTATGGAGGAAAGAACGCAGGCCTGGCGGAGGGCAGCACTCAGATGTGAGGGACTGAAGAGAAACAGCTTGTATCCCCTTCCCAGCTGCCACCCTCTAGCTCTGAGGGGAAGAGGTAAGGTGGGTGGGAGGACAGGGCCAGGAAGGAGGGCTCCCTGGATCTGCTGCCTACAGAGCTGGCCCTGGCTCTGTGAAGGTGACACTTGCCCACTGGTTCCTGATGCCTGGCAGCCCTTCCCTCCTCAGGGGGCCCAAAGGCCCTGAGCTCCAGGGCCTGCCCCCGCAGGCACCACTGCCCCGCCCGTGCAGCTGGGCCTAGTCCTCTCTCCTCAGCCACACTGCCAGCAGGCAGCCCACACCATGCTGCTCTCCACCCACACACGTGCCACACTGCCCTTCCCCGAACTGGAAGTGCCACCTCCTCCAGGCATCCTGCTTGCCCCCTAGACCCCTCTGGTGTTACCAGCCCCAGCCCTCATGCTGGGGGTGATTGCCTGTCCCTGTAGCCAAGTGTCCTTCATGTCCACAAGCCCCACCAGGGCTAGACCCAGCATGGATGCTGGGTCTATGTTACTGACCAGATAAAGGAAGATAAAGAAGACAGGACCCAGAAAAATTGGGAAAGTCACCCAAGGTCACCAGATGGTCACTGGTCTATATGGGCACAGCTAATGGTGAAGCCCAAACACACCCAGAGCTGGGTCCAGGGGAAGGGAGTACTCAGCCTTGGCCAGGACTGCCGGCCACCTTGAGGGTGACCTCAGTGCCCCACCATCCTGCCCTGCTCTGTGGGCTGCCCTCATTGCTGCCTCCCTGGCCCAGGCCTTCCCTAGGGTCTCCTTTGCAGCGCCCCCAAGCTCACAGCAGACCTAGACTTCCCCCACCATGATGCCCAGTCATCTGCTGACCACCCATCTGCAAGGCCTTGAGTGAGGCCGCCCCAGCCTGACCCAAGTGTGATGTGGAGCTGTAGGTGGTGGGGGCCAAAGCCCCTGCTGGGTAAGGGCCTCTCCAGTGGTCATTCCCTACCTCTAGCATGGTCCTCCTGCCCCCAGCTTCTGTGCATTCTTTCCTCACTTTCCTTCTCCCCTCCAGGCCAAGGCGAGGACTGAGGGACCCTTAAGGGGTCCTCCTCCAGGTGACGCAAGCCACGTACCTGACATGCACAGATGTACACAAGAGACCCCACACCCGGCCCTCACCTCCTGGGTCCTGGTGCCAGGCTGGCTCCTCACACATGCCTGGCCCTTTGCTCTAGGTTTGTTTCCCTGGAACTTAGCCAGACTCCTCTGCATGCACAAGCACTGCTGGCCCACAAGGCTCTGGAAGCCACCATCTCCAGGCAGGCCCCTTTGATCACCCCAGGTTCCTGGGCTCTGGAGGAGACCCATTCTGCAAGCCAGGTGGCCTCGCCTACCTCAGCTGCACACCACAAGGAACTGTGCACAGGTATTTCTCTGCATGTCACAGCTGCGAGCTCAAGCCTCAAAATAGTGGCCCCTGGGACTGGCGGCCCCTGACCCAGTGATCTTACCAATGGAGAACCTGAGGCCCAGAGCTAGGAGAAGGCCAGAGGAGAGAGACAGGTAGGGGAGAGGGTGACCTCAGCAAATGTTTCCAAGACTTTGGGCTGGCCCATGGCTGGCTGTCCACGAAGGTCATGGGCGCCTGAGTAAATGGCTCACGCCTGCGCCATAGCTGGCTCCAGCCCAGATCTCTGTGGCCATCTGCTTCCGTCTGCCCTCATTAGGCCTGGCAGCCAAGATCCTGCCAGCCCTCCCACCTGCCTGCCTGCTCCCTGTCCTCCCTGCCGGGCTCATCAGTCCCCTGACAGCCCCAGCTCAGCAGGTTCTGGATGATGCAGAAGGGCATTAGGAGGCAGCCAGGCAGGCAGGGTGCCTGAGACCCCTAGGACTCCTCAGGAGGGCTAGGTTGGAGAGCTCAGGGTGAGAGACTGGCTCCTACTCATGCAGAGAGGTGGCAGAGCCAGGCCAGCCTCCTGTGGAGAACAGCTCCTTATGCCAAGCTCAGGGCCACCCCAGGGCCCTTGCACATGCCAATCCCTCTGCCCATGTTCTTCCCTGACTTTCCTGGGTCAGCCTTTCTACTGCGACATCACCACCTAGAAGATGCCCCTCAATCTCAGTCTGAACCAGCCCGTCACTCTGTGCTAGCGCCTCCCCAAGGCCCTCTCCAGGGCACTGGCTGCCCCTCCCACCCATAGCTTTGCTTGGTTGTTTCTGGCGCACGAACTCCCAGGGGCAGCCTTTTCCCAAGCCATCTATACACCTAGTGCTCCTTAAGACTGATTCCGATGTTCAGTGCCTGCCACCTTCATCCTGCCGGTGCTCTAATACCACTCATGGCCCAAACAGCTACTAAATAAATTCCTCACTCCAGTTTGGGCTAAACTCTAAGCCCTGTCATATGATGAACCCTGACCCAGGTCACACCCTGACCCCTGAATCTAGTCACATGCTGAGCCTCGATCTCAGTCACATTCTTAGCTCTGATCCTGGTCACATCCTGAGCCCACATCCAAAACCCCAGTTATACCCTGAGTCCTCACCTTGGGCACATGCTGAGTCCTAGTCCTGGTTTCAAATGAACTCTGACCCTGGTCATAGCCTACTAACACAGTTTGAGGCACATCGGAAAAGTGATGCCAACGACTGTCCTTTGCCGGCTGTTTACTACATGCCAGGCTGTGCAAAAAGCCATAAATATACCACCTAGTTTGATCCCCATGACATTCTGAGACAGGTGGCATTGTCCCCCTCACAGGTGTGACTCAGAGTGGTTACTCAGCCTTCCGGCAGCCGCAGGCCCACAGTGGCACAGCCGGCATCTTTACCAACACTCTGGCTCCAGGCCAAGACTGGAGGGAGGACGTCTTATCTCCCCTCACTCTATGGCCCTGACCAGATGTCATTCCACTCTGGCTCCTGGGGTGTGCCCATGGTACCCCATCTTTACCACCATCTCAGGCCCTTGTTCTGGAAGGCAGTCCCCTGAGGCCACTCTGTCCATGGGATATCCATAGCCTGTCCACTCAGACCTGAGTGCCCAATGTGCCCACTCAAGCCCCACCAGGCCCACATACTTGTCACTCCCACCCCCAACGCTGCTCTCCACTGGCCCCCTCCCTGCCTGCTGACTGTTCTACCCTTGCTCCTGCTCTGATCCCTCTGGCACCCACACCCCACTGCCAACCTCTATCTTCCGGGTCTCCTCACTGCCCTCAGGAGGAAGGTCAGGCTCTCACTCTGGCCCCGGCCTTGCTGCTGGCATCTATGTCTCTGCCTCCCCAGTCCCACATCTCAATCCCCTGGCAGGCCAGCATCCTGCTTTTCTACCTGAAAAGTTCAGCTGGTGAACTCCTGCACACCCTTCAGGACCCCAGGTGCACTGCTCCCCAACCATGCCCAGGCAGAAAGGAGGCTCTTAACCAAGCCCCCAGAGCCCATGCCCTGGCCTTTGTTCAGACCAAGCTGGTATGTGCACACATCTGCCCAGCATCAGGTCCTGTGCCCCTCGAAGGTAGGCACAGGGATGAGAACAAGTCAGTGACAGGCTACACCATCGCAACAGGCTCCCCTCCACCCTCAGTCCCTCTGTGCTCAGTGTTCAGGTCAGCCCTCAGCCAGGCTAGAGCAGGCAGGACCAAGAGGTGGTACGGGAAAGGAGAGGAGGACCCTGGGGAGCTCTGAGGCAGGGCCATGCCCTCCCTGGTTCCTTCCCCAGCTCGCTCTCTGAGCCTAGGCTGGCAGCCAAGCTCTGTCCTTGAGGTACCCATAGAACCAGGCAGAACCAGCTACTCGCCCATCTCACAGGTGAGCACACTGGGGCTCTGAAGGGCCCAGCTGCCATGTGTGGGATAGGGGCATGGGCGCCCTGATGGGCCTACGGCAAACCACCTCTGTGAACACTGACATGGGTGGGTTGGGCTGCCTGACAAAGCAGGACTCTGCTATGTCTGCCTTCCCATACTCCTGTGCACACGGGGTGAAGGTCCCTCTTCCTGGGAAGGCCTCTGGGAACCACCCAGGCCCCAGCTACCCAGCCACTCACTAGCCCCTCTGAGGACATGCTCTCCCAGCCAGGCTCGCTCCAGAGCACAGCCCTGGTGACCAGTGGGAATGCCATTAAGTCAGGGGATTGCAGCCAACTCCAGGGGGTACAGGGCTACCCTTCATTTTACAAGGAGGAAATTGAGGCTCAGAAGGACTCGGGCTGGGCCCAGTCACAGTGTGTGACTGATCTCCTATGTGTTGGCACAGGGCTGGGAAGAGAGAGGGAGGCAGACATCCCACTCCGGGTCCTCTCCTGCCCTGGGTTCTCCTCACATACCCAGAGGATGTGCAGCTACCCAGAGCCCTGTGCTGCTCCATTCAGCCTCATGGGGCCCCAGGGAAAGCCTGTTGCTTTAACATCAATGACCATCTACATAGAAAACCACCTCTTCCAGGGAGCCTCCAGGATGGCCCCATGATACCCACAGTCTTGCCTGAGGAGACAGCCAGAGGGGGTACACTGTGGTCAAGGCAACCTAGCTGTGCCCCTAAGACCTTAAGCAAGACCTTCTCTGGCCTCAGTGTCCCTGCTATCAACGGAGTTGAGTGGCAATGGTCTATAGGCTTCCATCTGGATCTGACACTGGGAGACCCCAGCTTGACAATGTCCCACAAAGGGGGTGGGTGGCTAGAATATTCTCAGAGAGGCCTGGAAATATCTTCTTCAGGGAATCTGGGGGGTAAACTACGCCACCTCCAAACACCCAGGAAGGCCATATCCCTCTCCCAGTGCTCCCTATACACGGGCTATCCCAGGCCCTTCCCCGTGATGTCTGGGGTGAGGGGCTCAGGGGTCCAGGGACCTGACAAGGGGGACTAGTCTGCCTGGGGCTAGAAAGTGCAGCCCAGTTGGTGCTTGGGGCAAGAGAGCCCACCATCCACCAGCCCTAGTGGGCAGGGCCCAGCACCTAGGGCCCCAGCCCACAGGCTGGCTGTCACCATAGAAACCGGCAGCCCCCACAAGAATCACAGGAACAAAAAGGAGGCCCTGAGATGAGGCCTGCCTGGGGAGGGCTATGGACCTGTGCCAGGACCCCTGCCAGGGGACACAGCCACCTCCACATTGAGACTCAGATCTGGGTGGGTTAGAAAAGCTCGAGGAAGGTGGCAGCTCCTCCTTCCTCCTCGTCCCTGTGGCTCAGGACCCACTAAGTGGAGGGGTATGCCCCTCTTCCATGCAGTGCCCTCCCTAGCCGGAGACTTAGGACCCAAGTCTGCCTCTTCGGGAGGAGAACCCAGCTTCCTCAAGGTCTCAGGCCTCCAAGGAAGATGCAGATGGGGCCCACCCATCACTCACATCCCAGGGGTCCCGGCTCCTTCCAGACCGGTCCCCAAGTCCACACTGCCACTCACTCGCCACCCACGCGGCTCCCACCGTCCTCCCCGGTGGTGCCCTGCTTGCCACGCCACAGCCGCTACTGGGTGCTGTGCCCCCTCAGGGCAGGGAAGGGGCAGCCGCGCGAGTCCCTCCCGCCGCCCTCACCCGCGCCTGGCACCCCTCCCGCCGTCCCGGCAGCGGGGTCTCACCGCGTCGGCGCTGAGCTGGGCTAAGATGGCGAAGGTGGAGAGTCGGTCACAGAGGCAGCGCGTCCGGAGGGCGTCGAGGGGCACCGTGCGGCAGCCGCGCCACGACCAGGGCCCGAGCTGCGGGGGGGCGGAGGAGGGTCTGGGGGCGGGCAGGAC
>NW_003852686.1:301511-308650 GCF_000181295.1 Otolemur garnettii
CGCGTCCCCACCGCCCCAGCTCTCTGGCCCTCGGGCGCCCGCGGACAGAGGCGGGCGAGAGCGGGTGTGGCCGTGGGCGCGGGGCGGCTTGGAGTGGGGTGGCCGCACTTCTGAGCTTCCAGCCCCACAGCCAGGGCGCTGGCTGCAGCTGGTGACCTTGGGCCGTGCCACCACCCCCCACATCCGCCACCCACGGCCCTGTCCCGGGAGCACTGCTCTTCTCCAGGGACCCTCACAGCCTTCCCCGCAGGGAGGCGACCTGTAGCTGAGACGTCCCTGCGACCCGGGCCCCTGCTGTCTCTAGGCCTATAGCTGTCCCCGGTTAAGCACAGGAACTGTCATGTTCTTGGGGCATCAGGGACTGAACTGTTCTGCAGACCGCTCCTCCTCCTCCTTCTGCCACTGAGCCAAATCTCCCCATCCTTCAAGGCAGCCCTCTTGTCCAGAAACTTCCGAGTGTCCATCCCTCACAGACCTGGCTCCTGGGCTGGGCCTGCTTCCTTTGCCTGCTGGCACTCAGCTGGCAGGAAGCTCAAGGGGAGGGCCTCACTGGGACTGAGTCCACAGCCTCTGGGCCTGACTGATGGCAGAGGGGCTCCAGGCCTCCTGAAGAGATGAGCCAACAGTTCCAAGTTGTAGCTTTGCAGCTGCAGGAGCCCCAGCAGAGCAGCCTCCTGAACTCCAGCAGTAAAGGCACGGCCTTCCCTCAGTAACTGGGACCTACCCCTCCTAGGGACTCTAAGAGAAAAGCCCAGGCCTTCTGACCTCTGCAAGGAGGGTCTCTGATGGTCTGCCTCAAAACCTTCATGCTGTAGCTTCAACCATTCCCAGCCCAGAGACTTCAGCTCACCCCCTCCATTGCACCCCACTGCACACAGTGAGGTCTGGGGGCCTAAGCCCAGAGGGACCTGCCTGGTTATACAGTGGGCCTACTCCTCTCCCTGCCTGCCCTCCTCAGGAGAGGCTAGAAAGCCACCCCCACACAGCCCTGAACCACAAGCACAAGCTGCAGACCAGGCACCTGCTCTAAAGCACACCTTGGCAGCGTCCTAGCAGTGTGACCTTGGAGAGCTGCCTATACCACCTCCTGCTTCAGTTTCTTCATTTCTAAAATGGGGGTGGGCTGGCACTTGCTGAGTGGCACGGGGCTGTGCTTAGTGCACCTGCCAATGGAGCCTGAGCCCCAGGTATCTGGGCTCAGAGCTGTCTCTACTAAATTTGGGGTGTTGCTACCCAATCTCCTTTCTTCTTTCCCTCTTTTCTCAGCAGTCCAGGAAGGAATGATAGAACTTTCTGAAATTCAGGCCCAGAAGAAGAAGGACACACTTGGGGTAAGATAAGAGGCCTTGAGAACATCCTTACTGTCTGCTTCCACCCCCCTTCTTGGGAAAAGACCTGGTCCTGGCTTACAGAGAAGGAAGTCTGTGGCCCAGGGAGGAGGGCCCAGTCTCTGCAGGCTGGCTTTGGGCTGTGTGGCCCTGGGAAGTGCCCTCCCCTCTCAAGTGCCGAGTGAGATACCCAAGTTCTTATCCCATGGGGCTAGGTTCGGAGGCCCCAAGTGCATCCATCCTAGGAGCCTCCATAAAACAAAGATACTAAAGCAGGCAGGCGCCATGACGGGCCCAGCACCTTCAGACTCCTGGGTTCCCAGGGCACCTCTGCCCCAGCCTATAGGCCTCAGCCCATGTGAACCTCACAGGCCTCAAAGGATAACCACAGCACTGTCCCCAGCCACTGGGATGGAGGCCAAGGACCCAGGCTGCCCCATGCACCCCTGCCCTGTATCCCTAACACAACATGGTGCAAAAGTCAAAGTCCGGAGCTGAGACCCCTTCTCTAGCTCTTGCTGAACACAGAAAAGGGAATGGGAACGGGGGCATGGGGTGCCTGGGAAGTCCTGGAGCCATCAGTGGCACTCCAGATCCTGCACCTCCACCACAGTGCCATGTGTCAGGCATGCCTCACTCACCATCTCTCGTCCACTCCCCCCTCCAGGGTAGGGACCTCTGGACCCATGC
The DNA here is from genome assembly GCF_000181295.1 of Otolemur garnettii. Lineage (NCBI taxonomy): Eukaryota > Metazoa > Chordata > Mammalia > Primates > Galagidae > Otolemur > Otolemur garnettii. The sequence continues at coordinate 303,530 of NW_003852686.1, forward strand.
CACAGGGGAATGAACACACAGGGTACAAGCCTAAGACCCACCAGGGCACAGAGCTATGAGGCCCTGGCTGAGCCCAGCTCCTTGGATGCCCCATCCTCATGCCTGGCGTGGATGTGTGGCTGCAGTCTGGTCTGCCCAGAATGCATGTGCCCAGGGAAGGGTCCTGCAGGCTGGTTCTCCCTGGCTGCACTGAAGAACAGTGCTCTATGGCAGCCAGGACTGAGCACAAATCCCAGTGACCAGGCATGGGCACTGCCTCAGTCCCCCGGAACCCAGCTGCCCAACTGCCCGAGCACTCCTGGGAGACTCCAGTGGGATAGCACTTGAGGCCTGGGGTTTGGGAGCCAGGCTGGTTGGGGGGAGCTGGGGCCAGGAGCTTGGCAGGGTCCCAGCTGCACCAGTGAGTCCACAGGGTGCCAGGCCCACAGCTGCCCGCCACCACCTAGGAGAGCGCCAGCCTGGGAGCAGTGCCTAGCCTGCAGGGCTCCTGCTGTGGGCACTAATTACCTTATCAGCCTCCTGGGCAGTGGGGAGAAGGGGGCTACTGCCCACTGTGCTGGGGGTAAGGCCAGGACCTGTACCTACAGCCTGGGCACTTGCCCCTCACCAGTGACGTAGCTGGCCAATCACTTCATAAGTGCTTAGCTCAGGGTGGGGGTGCAGGGCCTCAGGCACATTCTAGTGTCCCTCTGGCTGTAGCAGGACTGGGCAGTCTATCAAGGGAGTATCCTCAGCCCCCCAACATGCAGCTCAGGGACAGGGACCCTCTCCTTGCTTTTCCATGCCCTCAATAATAATGGCTTCCATTCTGAGCTAAGGGCTTTCTGGCATTTTATCATTCAATTTTTGCAACTATCCTCAAGTCAGCTTTGTAGATAAAGAAAGCAAGGCTCAGAGAGGTGGCGATTGTCCAGGGCCACACAGCGGGACAGCAGTAGGGCCTAGATTCCAGTTTTTATCTGTTGGGCTGTCTTTACACCCAGGGCCTATGCCATCTAAACCCTGACTAAATCACAGGTCCAAAGTGGCCCTAGAGGGTAGCCAGACATTGAACAGAGCCTGATCTGTCCTCAGCCATCCCAAGCCAGGAGAAGAACCCAATTAGTGAAGGATTCCCAGGAGTAACCCGAGCCCTCCTTGCTGCACTGGACATCAGCTGAGGACTGGCTGGTCTTTAGCAAGACGGATGGAAGGGTGGTCCCTGACCTGAGGACCCTTGCTTATATCCTAGACATACATGTACCAACCTGGGAAAGATCAGAAAGCCTCAGCGAACCTTTCAACAAAACCTCTAGGAAACATCCTCTTACACCAGATCCCAACTCACATCTGGAAGTTCTTCCCCAAGTCTGACTGAAATATGTCCTGCTTCAGGGGCAACTGCTCCCATCTCTGCAACTCCGGCAGGTCATTCCCTCCTCTCACACGCTGCAACTGCTCCCACACGTGGGAAACCATTTGCTACCTCTTTTCTAAGCTATAGAAACTTGGAATATCTGGGTCAGAGAGCCAGGCCCCCCCTTCCTAGGCTCAGGCCTGAAGAATCTGGGTCAGTTACTCCTGCTCCCCACTCCTTTTGGCCCAGGGTGAGAGGAGGAGCTGGAGCAGTAACACCTGCCAGGACCAGAGGAGCAGAAGACCCTCCCAGTCTGAGAGGAGTTGGTCCCCAGGGGTACCTGGGACCCTCAGATAGGGACTCAGGATGGGTCTAGCCACTGCACAGCCCTCCGTAAGCCACTAGTGAACCTCACCATGGTCCCACTCAGCTCCTGCCAAGGTCACCGAGCACCTCCGTGTCAACAAGCCAAGGGCCATTTCCTGTTCCGTTTATCCCATCTCTGAGTTGTTCATAGTCCTGAGCCAACATGTGCCACACAGCTGTGGCCCTGAGTGCACGTCCTAACACATGACAGTCCTGAAGACACCCACCACTGGCACACCAGTGGGGACAGGTGCTGAGCTAAGATGCCATGGGAGAGCAGCCGAGGAAGGAAGGGCACCCCCAACCTCCCTCCTCCCCCTCTTCCTCCAGGGCAGAGAAGCAGAGGCCACACTGCTCCCAGGGACTTGCTAAACCTCCCTGAGCCACTTCCCCACTCTGTGCTCTGCCACCCTTGGGCCATGAACCCTACTTCCTGTGACCCAACCAGCAGCCCCCTAAATCCAACAGTGGCCACAACTCCCAGGGCAGCCCCTGACCCAGTGCAGATCCCCTCTTCACTTCACTCTCAGCTTCTGGTGCAGGGCTACAACCTTGTTCCCATGCCCAAGGTGTGGGTGATTCAGAAAAGGCCACACCAGCTAGGGAGGGGTCAGCAGGTAAAACAGGGTGGGCAGACCTCCAGCCCTCTTAGACCAGATCACTTCTTTGCTGGGCTGGTGGGCCCAGCATCCCACTCTCTCTGGGAGCCCCTGTCTGCCTGGCAGACAACCCTGGGCCTCTGTGCCCCCTGCCCAGCTACATCAGGAGAACAGCCACTGAACCCTGAGGAGGGCTGGGTTTATAGCCCATGGGACATCAGGTAATAGTGATGGAGAGGGCATGCAGAGAGCCCATCCACCCATCCACCACAGCAGTGCCTTCGCTGTATTCATGATGCCTCCCGCCAGCCCACGAAGCAGGTGCTATTATGAGACTGTGCGCTGTCGGGGTCCCCTTGGATTTGATGGGCTAATTCACACTCTAGTGTGAATGACTCATAGAATGTCCTCCCACACAGCAGAAAGAAGCCAGGAGTGGGCACAGCATGCCCCAGTGGGGGATTCAGGTGCTAGGCAGGGAGTGGAAATGTCTCTGCAGGCAGGGGCTTCTAGGAGTCCCCCCAAACTAAGCCAGGCCTTCAAAATCCTTAATGGGTTGGCCTCCACCTGGATCCCTCAAACCACCACTCTGCTCCATCACCATCTGAGTATGAGCCCTGAGTAATCATGTTTCATCAGCAGGAAGGCCCACTCCCAATTCTACCATCTTGGCCACATATCAAGACTAGCAGTGTCTGCTCCTCTGGCAACCCTGCCTGGATAATCAGGCCTCCCACCTGCCCTGCCCATGAGATCCCTGCATTGCACCCGAGCCCTTCATCACCCTTCCCTACTGCTGTGCCTGGTTCCCTTCTCTGTGTTCTGCCTGGCCCAGCAGCCCAAGCTCACATAACTGTCCTGCTGGGCCCTTCTTGGCCTGACAGCCCTGCCTGCATAGGCCATCCCAGAGGGTAGCCTGGCACACAGGCACCCTCTCCTGCCTCTGGGCCTACCTCTGACCACAGGACCCCTGTTCTCTGGCCGACTCAGCCTTGTCCTTCATGCCTCCCCTGAGCCACTACCCCCTCCAGGAAGCCTCTCTGATCTTGCCTCCATGTCCAGCCCCTGTCAGGCTGCCTGTCTGTGAGGATCTCTAGGGGAGGCCCAGGTCAGCAATAGCCCTTCCCAGCTCAGGGCCTAAGGACAATGCCTGGGGTCTGGAGAGACCCTTGGGCTCTGTGACCCACCAATGCTAGGGTTTGGATACCTGCCTAACCTGGGTCTTACTGAGTCCCAGCTGGTGGTCTTCCCTCTGGGGATGGCTCCTGGAGTCTCTTCTGGTGCTAACCATGTCTGAGCCTCACTTGGCACTGACAGGTCTGTGACTGGGGCCTCCAGAGTGTTTCACATTCTCCACCACAAGAGATGCCAATCTCTTGGCTCCTACCAGGCGCCGGCCACACTGAGTCAGGGATTCTAACCATAGACCTGCCCCGGGACAGGAAACCCAGCCCTCCCTAGGGTCCAGTGGCTCTTCTGACCCAGCGGGGCAAGAGGCATAGGCCCAGGGCTGTCCGCCAGGCAGACAAGGGCTCCCAGAGAGGGTGGGATGCTGGGCTCCCCAGCTTGGCAAGGAAGTGGTCTGGGATAAGAGGATTCGGGGCCTGCCCACCCTATTCTACCTGCTGATCCCTCCCCCATTAGGGGCTGGCATCCAGAAAGTCTGCCCTTGGCCCTGCCCCCTCACTCAGATCCTCACTTACGGCACCTGAAGCCCGGCTCTGCCTGGCCCGTCACCCACCCTGCCAGCTAAGGGGCCACTGCCAAGACACTCAAGTCCATGCTGAGGCCACTGCTGCCTGGCAGGTCAAGGGGGTGGTAAGCTCACTCACTCATTTAGCAAATGGCTCTGTGTTGGGCACTAGGTACATCATGGCACTTCCCTGGTTTTGGGAGATTCCAAACCTTCCCCCATCACAGCCATCCCTGCCTCACCTCCTCCAAGATGCCTTCCCAGATGGCCAAGGCCTCACAGGCACTGTCCTCTGCTTTCTACCCCATTTTTCCATCCATCTTGGCTGGGATCCCACGTCTGCTGTGCTGGCTTATTAACTGTGCCATGGGTGTGTCCTGCTTGCCACAGGGGGGCATGGGTTGCAAATGCACCTAAGAGCTGAGACAACTAACCACCAGCAACACCTGCCACCACGGCCTCCACTTAATGGCTACCACTGAAACTGGCCACTATTAGCAACACCATCTACAATACAACCACTGTTACCACCATTACAGTATCAAAACCACCACTGTAATTAACATACCACAACTACCACCTTCACCAACAGTCACCGATATCACAGTCATTATCACAAAAACATCATCACCATCAACAGCATTATCATCACCACATTCATTACCACTAACACCACCATCCTTCCCCACACCATCACCTAACACTATTACCACCATCAACAGTACTCTGATTGCTACCTTATCTCCAATATCACCACCACCACCACCATCATCACCATCACCACCACCATCGTCACCATCACCACCACCACCTCACCACCACCACCATCATCACCATCATCACCACCACCATCTTCACCACCACCACCACCATCATCACCATCACCACCACCACCATTGCCACCATCATCACCATTGCCATCACTACCACTATCATCACCACCATCATCATTACCACCACCATCTCACCACCACCACCACCACCATCATCACCATCACCACCATCACCATCATCATCACCACCACAACCATTATCACCACCATCACCACCACCACCATCATCATCACCACCACAACCATTATCATCACCACCATCTCACCAACACTACCACTACCACCATCATCACC
>NW_003852686.1:309557-406439 GCF_000181295.1 Otolemur garnettii
CACCACCACCACCTCACCACCATCACCATCACCATCATCACCATCACCATCTTACCACCACCACCATCATCACCACCACCACCTCACCACCACCACCACTGCCATCACTACCAACATCATCACCACTACCACCATTATCATCACCACCATGATTACCACCATCACTACCATCACACTACCATCATCACCACCATAGCCCTCTACACTTTCTTCATGACACCACAATCATCACCTGATGACCTATAGTCCAAGCCTTACCCCCACTATAAGCAAAATCACTGTGCTCTCATCACCACTACTACCTCAACAGATTTGATACTAGCCTGGTAATCACTATCCCAGACATTCAGCAAGAATTTATCTAGAACTCACCATGTCCAGGGCACAGTGCAGATAGAACCAGTCTTGCAGAAGGACTGACCACCATTGTCATCATCAACACATGGCAACTGGAACCCAGGCAGCCACACCACTACCAATGCCTGTCATCCCTGACCACTCACCTCAAGGCATCTCCCAGCTCATCTGACCCCCAAAGACACAGTTTGCTCAGCTGACCTCAAGATCATTTCACCACCTCCCTGCTTTCAGGCACCTCTGCACCAAGGTCAAGGCAGAAGAATAGACACCCATGGTCACTCTGCTAATCTGGAAGTCCTTCTTGTGGCTACTCCAAATCCTACTTTCCCCTGTTCCAAGTTGCCCCCCCCCCACAGAGATGAGAACAGTCTGTTACCACTCCCTCCCTACTAACATCAGGGGTGCGAACCACTGCATTTCTTGGGAAGCTGTGGTTTTGATTTTGACTCTTTCTGTTGCAATAAGCAAGTGATTGCACCTCAGAAGAGTTCCACAGGTGCTAGGCAGGTGAGGGAGGAGGCTCACATCCTCCCAGGCATGTCCCTGTGACACCCTCTGCAGCCACCCCTCCACCTGTCCCCATCCCGCCTCTTCATGGCTATCCCATGCCAGGGAGGGACCTCCACCGTGGGGGAGGTGGACAGGGGGCCTAACAGATACATCCATCTGCCTGCCCAGATTTAGGCAGCACCAGGCGGGAACCAGGAAACTGACATCTGGTGTGGTGGGGAACGTGAAACCCCTGAAGGCTCCAGTCATAGATCCATTGATACTGAGGGAGGCCCAGACACAGCCAACACCACCAGAGGCCCTAGGAGCCAGGTATGGCCACCAAGCCTGAAGAGCTGGCTGTGATGGTGCTGGGGCCATCTGGGTGTGAAGGAGTCCAGTGGACACTGCAGGATCCCTCAACACATGAGCTTACTGGGGGACCCCAGGCAAGCACAGTCACCATTCTGAGTCCTGGCTTCCTGTCCCAGGGCAGGGCCTGTCACATGTCAGGGCTAGTAGATATCAGGGCTCACCTTCTCTGCTCCTAAAAAGAGGCATAGGGATTTAAGTAAGGAGCCGATGGGGCCCTAGGCCTGAGCAGCCCCGCCAGCCTACGGCCTGCCTGCTGTCTCACTGACCACTCACTTAGCAGCACTCTGTGTTGTCGGCCTCTGCAGGTGCCGCTTTCTGCCAGGTACCCTCCACCTCATGCTCCACCCCCAAGAAGCCCACTCTGAGTTGGCCCAACATGCCCTGCTGGCCAGGTCACCCTGTCAGTAAAGAGAAAGGCCAGGGTGTGAGCCCCAACATCCCTAGCTGCCTAGGACTGGCCCAGGGATGGGCAGGAGGACAGATTGAATGGCTGGTAGGAACAGTGTGGCCAAGATGGACAGCCTGCAGCAGGGAAGTCCTGAGGAACAGTGGGCAGGCTCCCCAGGGACAGGGGTCTGGGCAGGCAGGTGGGGGGGTATGTCTTCTGGGGCCCACCTGACCCTACTCCATGGCAGAAGTAGGGTCATCCCCCCTGGCCATGTCTCCTGGGCACTGCAGAGGCCAAGCGTCCAGCAGGGCTCTTCTGGCAGAAAGAGAATGGGGGCCTGGTGGGGGGAGGGCAGCCACAGCCTGAAGGCACTGGGCAGGGGCTGGCAGCAGCTGTCTAGACTGGGGGCAGGGCAGACACTGTCTGCAGTGGCCCTGGGGGTGGCAGCTATCTTGTAACATTGCATAGATGAAGAAACTGAGGCCTGGACTTGCACGGCCAGCAGGCTGAGAGATTCCTGAGCCAGAGGGAAGGACTGTAATGGCCTGTCAATTCCATCTATAAGAGCAACAGACCCCAAGTCCTCATGACACAGGGACCTGAACAGGTCCCCAGAGGCCCACAGACATGTCCTGGGCAGTTCAGGCTCCCTGCCTCCCCACCTTCCCTCCTTATGGATCCTTCTCCCCATGGGTTGAATGGGGGCAGCTCTTTAGGGCAGGGTATCCCCCGTAGGCATTCCTTGGGCATGTGGAGTGTGAACGCCCCTTGAGGGAAGATGTGCCCAGGTAGTGAGTGAGTGAGTGAGCCCCAGACCCACTGAAATGGGGCACATCTGGTTCCCTGACCATATAGCTCTCAAATGTTCTGTGTGCACTGGAACCATGTGTGTGGGAGCCCTTGGGGCTGACAGAAAATAGGGACGTGCTGGTGAGGACAGTGTGGGGATGCTGGAAACTGGCAGGGGCCTCCTAGGGAGAGTTGCAAAGCTGCAGGGCAGGGACAAGTGGGTCAGGTATGGAGCAGGCCATGGGTGGGGCAGTGAGAGGCCTGCAGGCCAGGCTAAAGAGCTGGGTCCATCCCTGCTGCAGGGATCTCGGGAGGGCCGAGGAATGCCCCTACCTCAAGTCTAGACCATGAAGTCCTGTCTGTGGGCATGACCTGTGGGCCTTGCCCATTCTCCCAGCTCTCACACATGTAGGGAGCCCCTCTGCAGGTGTGGAAACTGCAGCCCACAGAGGTCCCGCTGCCCCACTGCCCAACCAGGGACTGACAGAAAGAGAGATCCAGAGGATGTGGTGCTCAGCACGGTGGTCTTGTTGCTGAGGGCAGCACTCCACCCTTCCCCCACCCTGGGCCCCTACCCAAGTCCAGGGGAGTAACACATCCTCCCTCTCTTCCTTGCTTGCTCATGGGTGTGGATCCTGGGGCCCATCCCAGGCCACCAAAGAGGCCTTCTGTGTTGAGGATGCCCCTCCCCCTGCCCACCCCCCACATCAGGAACCAGCTGGCGTGGGAGAAACCGGGCTGGGAACCGGCTGCTGACAGCCCCTGTGGGACCCTGCCAAGTCTTCCTTCCGTTACCCCCCTCAACTGCCCTCTCCAAGGAGACCAGGAAAGGGGTGGGAGGGGGTGAGGCTCTTAAAGGGACCCGGATGCTTGCTTTGACAAGGACCCCAGGGTGGGGCTAAGCCTGGTTCCCAAGCCTCATCCAGCACAACTGACCTGCTGAAATGGTCCACATGGGGACCCTGGGCTTGCCAGAGAAGTGCTCCGGGCTTCAGTGTCCTCAGCTATAAAATTGGTTACAAGAACTGGCAGGCTAAGGAAGCCGTGTGAGTGAAATGAGGCAGAGCTAACAGTGTCTGGCTGGGGGCAGGCTTCAGGAAAGGAGCTCAGCAAATGTCCCCCTTCACATACCACACACCAACCCAGCCTGTCCCAGGGCCTGCTCTGTTGGCTCAGGGCTGTGCCAGGCAGAATAAGGGTGCCCAGAGCTCAGACTAAGGAAACTCCCAAGCTGGCCAACAGGAGCCTCTTGTGGGACTTCTCAGGGCCTTTATAGTCAGTGTGGATGTGGACCCAGGAGCACGGGAAGCCCTGCCCTTCCCAGAGCCCTCACTTGCTGTCATCTGGTAGGACATCTCCCACCATGCTAGGGAAGCAGGATGAGGGATTCAGTCCTGTGCCCTGGCCTGTTCCTGCATCACCGCTCCAGACCTCACTTGTGAGGACTTCCCCCACCTTTTATTTATACACTCTGTATAACTCTGGGTTGTTTATTTTTTTTAAAAGGAGTATAAAAAGACTGCAGAATGGGGATGAAGGGCAGAGAGGAGGGGCAGAAAACTACCTAATGATGCAATGAGCACTATTCTGGTGATGGGCACACTTATAGCCCTGACTCGAGCATTGCAAAAGCTATCTGTGTAAGAAAAAATTTGTGCCCCCTTAATATTTTGAAAATAAAAAATAAAATACTAAAGCTGTTTTAAACAAATAAAAAGACAGCAAACCATAGGCAACTTCTCAAGTGGGAGAAGCACCAGGGAGCTGTCCATTCAGGACCACAGAGCTGAGTGTCCAGTGTGTGCTACTGGCCTCTGTCAACGCATCACCCATCTCTATCTTTTTCTTAGCCCATGGTCCACCCACACACCCATCTACCTACACATCGATCTATCACTCACTGCTCTGTCAACAGTGTGCTTGATAGTGTCCCTTTCAAAATATATGTCAAAATCTTAACCCCCAGAACCTGTGACTGATCTTATTTGGAAACAGGGTCTTTACAGACATAAGTAAGGATATCTTAAGATAATATATTGGATTTAGGGTGGGCCACAGATACAGTATCTGGTATCCTTACACACAAACACACAAGGGAGAGAGCCAGGTAAAGCTGGAGGTAGGGACAGATGCTTCCACCAGCCAAGGAACACCAAGGAATGGCTTTAGAGTCACCAGAAGCTGGAAAGGCAAGAAATGAATCTTCCCTAGAGTCTTCAAAAGAAGGGTGGCCCTACAAACACTCTGATTTCAGAATTCTGGCTGCCAGAACTATGAGAATAGATTTTTGTTATTTTAAGTCCCTGTGTTGCCGGTGACTTTGGTCATCTGCCTGCAGCCCAGGGAGACTGAAGCGCTCCCCATCCTGCCAGCCGCCTCCGGCCTTCTCCCCTTCTGCCTGCCCCCATCTCCACCCACACTTTCCTCCATCATCTCTCATTGATCATGCACCCAGCCTCCTCACTGTTCCTCCACTGTCTCCCTGTCACTGGGGAGCCCACACCCGCACTCCTGAATCTGGGTCTGAGTGTCTTCCAGGAGAGCTGCCCCTAGCCGGGGCCCTCTGTGTGGAGTGGGCCTGGGGCAGACATAGACTAGCACTAGCACCAGCAGCCCCTGGCACACAGCCTCTTGTCCACAGCACCCCCATGGATACAGTTACCATCTATCCCTACATCTAACCACCCGATCATTACTTGCTTGTAAACTATTATTGATCCACACAGGGAGGTGCTCAATTCTGGGGGTACAGATACGACTTTGACACACAGTCACTGCCCCCTCCACTTGAGACACACGTGGCTAAGGATCTATATAGGATGTGCTAAGGTACAGGTAGTCTCTACTGGTTTGGACATCTGGGAACTCTACAAGGCCCCCTTTGTTCCCCATTCCCCCCACCCCAGTCTCCCTCTCTGACCAGGCCTCCACTGCCAGGAGCCAGGCAGTGCAGGGGTATGGGGGAACAGAAGTCCTGGGGTCATGCTGCCAGGCTGGGGTTCAGGACTGATGACTCTAGGTGTCTGGGCCTGAGAGTGTGGGACTTGGTCACATTCCTCTGGCTGCTGGGGCAAGGGGGATTCCAGGGGCTCTTGGGCCCAAAGTTTATAGAACACAAGCAGTGCCTTGAGTGTGGACACTGAGCTCACATGTGCAAGTGTGTGTGTAACTGGGGAGGCAGTTAGAGGATCTGCACAGTGGTGGAAGCCTCTGATGCATTCTTTCCTGGAAGAAAGGAATCTGTGCACATAGCTGCAAGAGGAGGTGGCCCCGCAGGCAAGCGTATGACATATGCATACTGCACGTGAACGTGCACAAGTTATCCCAGCTGAGACACAGGAGCAGGACTCAGCCTGTGACCAGGATCAGAGCTCAGTGTGTGGCCAAGATTAGGGCTTAGTGTGCAAACAGGATCAGGGCTCAGTCTGAGACCAGGGTCAAGGCTCAGTGTGTGACAGAGTGAGGGCTCAGTGAGCGACCAGGATCAGGGCTCAGTGTGATCAGGGCTCAGTGTAACCAGGATTAGGGCTTAGTGTACAACCAAGATCAGGCCTCAGACTGTGACCAGGGTCAAAGCTCAGTAAGTAAACAGGATCAGGGCTTAGTCCCTTGACCAGGGTCAGAACACAGTGTGTGACCACAGTAAAAGTCCATCTGACTGAGATCAAGGTTCAGTTATGGAGCATAATTCTGGATTTAAGACAGTGGTCCTAAACCTTCCTAATGACGTGGCCCTTTAATACAGTTCCTGTGGGTCGTGACCCCAGGTTGAGAACCACTGATCTAAGAGGTCACTATTTCTCAGCAGATGGTCACTGATGGCCTCATACCCCTTTCCCCTATAAACCACTGCACTGTCCACATATCCCTCTCTGCCACAGGACTCGTCTTCATGTTGGTGCACAAAAACATAGGCCCACTCCCCAGTGCATGGGTGGAGGCAGACCCAGGGCTCCTCTCAGCCAGTTCACAGGGCACCCAGTGGCCCCAGGAGCTATGGAGGGTGGGACACCCAACTCTGAGCAGTGGGAGGTCATGGGCAGGAGGAAAGGGCTGACTCCCCATCTGCCATGACCCACTCTCTTAGATCCCAGGCCGCCTGGTCCCCAAGCTGATGGCCTCAGTCAGCACACTGGGTCCCCAACAACTCAGAAGCAGGAGGTGCAGTCAGAGCCCAGGCTGTGTCAGGAAGCCCACGGGGATGGTGGGTATGGTGCTGCCAGGCCCTGCTTAGGCTACACTGGTACCTTCCTCCTGTCCTTAAGGCCCTGAGCCCCCAGGTATCAAGACTTTCACATTCTAGCTCATCTAGCTAGTGACTGGGACAGGTGGGTCCTGGGGTGTCCCCCCACACCTGTGGAAGGAAGAGCAGGCCCTGCCAATGCTCGAGGATGTGGCCACAGTCCTCTGTCTACCTTGACCCCTACTGGAAAGCAGTAAGATTCTGGCCATAGGACAGGAAGTGGAGGCTGCAGGGGCAGGATCTACCCACAGTTATACAGCATGTCCTCTTGGCCATAGCTGGGTGCCTAGGGCCGTGTCCTGGACCCAGCAGGGCTGGCCAGGCCTTTCACAGCCTGCTGCCCAGGGGGCAAAAGGAGATGATGGATCACTCCTTTCTCAGAACAATTTACTACCAAGAGCTGTCTGGTCTGGGGACTCGACCCTGAGGAACAGTCAGAGGCATGGGCAAAGCAGCCGTCCAAGGATGCTGTCCCATAAATGTTTAGCTTAATGGGAAGCAGGGAGGCTCCCTAAGGCCACCAGGAGGGACCGGCCCTAGGAGCTACTGCTTGGGAACAGCTCCAAGAGTGGGCTCTGGGCTATGGGGAGAGGCTGTGGCAGGGTCGGGGCAAGACGGGGGCAGCCCATAGCCTCCACCCTGGAAATACAAACCACAGGGGAGGCCTGTGCAGTCTCCTGGACCACCAGGGCTTCTTTTTCCGCCCTTTTCTGATTTCTCTCTTTGGATAAAGAGCTTGCAATACTTGTAAAACCCAGAGTAAAGATCAATAGCCAGAGAGCTGCCCCTAGGCTATTGGCCAAAGGAAGGGCCAGCAGGGGCCACCCAGTAGGGAGGAGAGGTCGTGAGGGCAAGGTACAGGCTGCACACTCCTGCCTTAGGGCCTAGGCGGCCCCTACCTGCACAGGGTTGGGCCAGCCAGGCCTCTGCTCAAAAGAGGCACCCATGCCCCTGCTTGGAAAGGCGCAAAGCCCACCCAGTCCTGCTAGCTCCATTTGCTGGGACATGCATGACCTGACATCACAGTTTTCCTGGTCACTGTTCCTCCTCACTAGGGAGAGGAGGAGGCTAAGGGCAGGACCTCCTAGAGCAGTGAAATTCCCAGGGGTCAGAAATCAACAGAGGAAGGACGGCAGGCTATGGGTTGATGGTCTTAAGAGTGGATGGATGTGGCTGATGGGGGTGGCCACCCAACCCCACAACAGCCTCAACCATTTGGCCTCTCACCATATTGCAGCCCTTCACCCCTGCACCCACCCGTGCCTTTCTTGGAGCCTTAGCCTCTCCATCACGGCAGGGCAACCCCACTTTCCTGCAGCAACAGACATTCTGACACCTTCCCTGAGCCCCTAGGACACCCAGCTGTCTGCGTGCCCACCACACGAGGGACCACTGAGTGTGCCACCAATGCCCAGGTGGCCACATTCATTCCTTGGGGCACAGGGAGGCCTTGGGCCAGCAGGACTCGAAGGATACACAGCAGCAGGAGGCAGGTGGCCAGTGACCAGACCCTCCCTGATGCTTGCCAGAGCCCCAAAGGGTAAGCAAGGCCCAGCCCCCTCTCCTCAAATTCTATCTCAGCTATCCCTGGGGGTACTCACGGTGGGGGCCTCTGGCAAGACGCTTCCCTCTGACTGAATATGGCCCCTTCCCGCCCCCCCCCCCACAGCCTCACTCTGGCACTCCCACATGGGGCCCCTGATCTCGGCTCCCCTCACCTCGTCCTTGCTATACCTGAGGCAGCTGCCACCTAACATTCGCCTGCTAAAGAACTGAGCTGAGACCACGTGGCCACGCAGCATGGCGAGGTCCCCAGGAGCCCGCACCCCATCTGCCTACCCTGATCCTCTAGTCATACCCAAAGCTGCCCCCATCGGCTGTGGCAATGCTCCCCAGCTCCTGGGCGCCTGGCACGCACCCTCAGACCCAAAGGCCAAGATGAGGGCAGGCCATGCCTATCACCTCACCCAGGGTTGCCTCCATGCCCCCTCCTCCCCTCACTGCAATTTCCTGGAAGGGAGGTGGGAGACCAGGCATGGGTTCTCAAGCAGATCTGGGCAGGGACAGTGGGGAGGACTGAGCCAGTCCACAGATGGACCAGGGTACCACGATTCCCAACCTAAAACTCACATCTCCCTGCCACTGGTCAGCTCCCTGGAGCCCACCCCAGAGCCCCAAAGCCATGAAACCCTGGTGAACTTACACATCTGTCTCATCCCACAGGATACAGGTCTGGTTGGTGGTGCCCTGGGAAAGATGGGGAGAAATCAGGAGGGCCCACCACGACTAGCCCCCACCCACTGGTCACTGCTAGGACCCACCCACAGGTTAGAAGGTGCTCAGCCTCACTGGGCCCCCAAACATGGAGAAAACTGAGCCCAGTGCAGATCTGGGAGTGGCCCAAGGTCCCAGGGCCTGGCCTCCTTCCCACCACCACTGCCCACTGTATGGCCTTGGTAGTTCCTGTCCACTCTCTGAGGCCAGGTACTATGGCAGCCTGGGCAGCAGGGACTGGAACCCATCTTCCCTGATGCCAAGCAGGGTAATGGGAAGACTCCTCCCTGGGCAGAATGAGCAAGGGTTAGGTGGGCATTCAGTGGGGCCTCAGCAAATGCCACTGTGCTGTTCTGATGTCTAAGGTCCTACTGGCTAAGTCCAAGAGTGTGCTCTGGGATGCTGCCTTTGCCAGGCCTGCTGGGCACCGGTGCTGCCAGGAAGGGCAGTCACAGCAGCACGGACCAGCGCTCACGAGGGCAGTGCTCCAAGCACTCACAGGAGCTGCTCAGTCCTCGCTCAGGCTCATCTCTTCACATGTGTTAAGGCAGGAAGCCTGGCAGAGGGAGGTGGGAAGGACAGGGCAGATTTCTTCCCTTGACTCCTCACAATCCTGGCCTAGGGCTCTGGTTCTCAGCCTACCCAGGGGGCATCTTGGCTCCTATTCCTCTGAGGTTTTGGGGGACCCCTGAGGAGCAGAGCCCAGAATGAGCTATAGGAGGCCCTGAGTGAGCCTGATAGCACCCACAGGCCCCACAGAGCCAGGAACCAAGGTTGCCACCACCTGGTACACAGCCAGGCATACACCTCAAGAGATTGTGCCTGTCTGAGGGCACGTGGTAGCACTGACCCAGACCCCAGGTGCCTATCCTAGGTGGTTCTGGGAGGATGCTTTCACACTAAGATCTTTGGGAGCCTGCAGGGTTAGGCCTGGTGTCCACCCCGGGGGAAGGGAGTCAAGAACCTGGTGGGAAGGGAACCAGGGCTGGAAAGTGTGCAGGGGGCAGGAAGTGCAGGTCAGGCTCTGTTGCAAAGGGGTGCCCCTCTTTTCTCTGGGGAACAAGCAGGCTAAGAAGCTGAGAGAGGAGTGGTTGGACCCAAGAATGAACTCAGATGTAGGTGAACCTGCTCTGTGACCCTGGGCAAGTCATTGTACCTCTCTGAGCCTCAGCTTCTCCAACTTTCCTGCCTCGAGGCCCCAAGGCATTACTGCCTAAGAAGTGTGATAGGAATTTCATGAACACAGGTGTGCATACAAGTGCACACACAGAGGACACTCACATTGTACATGTGGGCAAATTCAATCTCCAAGGGTGTGCGCAGGGAGCGAGGAGGGGGCTTCACAGTCACAGAGATGACCTTGGAGTTCAGGACAGTCGTGTTCCTGGTGGGAAGCCAGAGGAGCAGAGCTCATCGGAGACCAAGCCCTGAGGAGCCCATGGTCGTCCTCTGATGCTCACATAGGGCTCTTGCAGCCCTGGCCACCCTCTGTACCCTGCCCATTGTCCCCATCTCCTCCAGGCTCCCCCCAACCTCCCCCATCTCCTGTGGCTGGGGTTCTGTACACCCTGCCCACCTAGCATTGCCCACCTCACCTCTGCAGGGCCAGGAAGCTGCCAAGGTTTCGGTAGAGCACAGTGCCCACCACAAACACAGACGAGTCATCAGCCTCTGGAAGAGAGCACACTGTTATCTCTCTACTGCAGCTGGGTGGGGCTTGCCTGTGTGGCTTGAAACCTGCCCTCCCTCCATGGCCCTAGCTAGTAGGGAGGCCTGTCCCCACACCCCATCGCAGCACTGAAGCTGGGGAGCTGGGGAGCTGGGGCAATGGCCTGGTGAGAGCTGTGGAGCGGGCCAGACAGGGCTTCTCTTCCCAGGTGCCAGTCCCTGCAGTGTGACTCCAGAGTCCTTGTCCCTCCCTGCAGGGAGGTGGTCCAGTTCATCCCATCAGCAGACTGTCTGGGCCATGGGGTTGACCATAAGTCCTGCCACCAGGGAGGGGAAGGAGGGCCTCCTGGAGAAGGGGACCACCTGGAGCAATGAGAAGCAGCGGGATGCTCCCCTCTGGGGGCAGCAGGCTGGACTCCAGAAGGTACTTCCCAGGGTGGGGACACTGCTCTCCGGGATAGCCCTCCCCACCCACTCTCACTCTCCAGGGTCCTCACCTGGGAGCCCTGTGGAGAAGACACTCTTGGACACAGTGACCCTGTCCTCTGGCACCCTGGCCCAATCGCCTGTGGCCCTCCAGCCCTTCATGGGAAGGCTGACATCTGTGGCTCCACTGGCTGGTAGCTTGTGGATGCTGAGGACTGGGCAAGACAGAGACAGAGGTCACACACCTGGGCCACAGCTGTGGGGGCTGGAGAGCAGGCATGGGTATGCAGGCTGATGCTGCAGGGGTAGGTGGGCTGTGTCCTTGACCTCCGTGGGCTGCAGAGCAGGGGCAGCAAGAGGGGGTGAGTGCAGGTGAGGTCGGACCTGACTCTTCAGGACCAGGGCTTGTTCGTGGGCATCACTGACACCGCTGCCCCCTCCCTCCCCCACTCCAGTGATACCCACGAACAAGCCCTGGTCCTAAAGAGTCTGACCTGTCAGGGGTCCTGCGGCGGCCCCCAGGAGCACTCAGGCCCTGTTTCGGCCATGCCTAACCTCATGGCCTGGAAGGTGATCAAGGAGGATTCTGGGGTGTACTTTGTGGCTAATAGAGAGGCCCACCTCTGTGTCCCCCTGCAGCGCCAGGATGCAGGTGCCTAGCTGCCCCCTCCAGCTCTGGCCTCTTCACACACTCCCCTGCACTGTAGGGCTAGAAGGGGATGGGGCAGCCCCTCCTCACATGAGCTGCACTGGGAGGGCTCCCCAAGCTTCCTTTCCTGCTCTGTGAAGGGTCCCTGAACTTAGGGTGGAGAAGCATGGGTGGTGAGGGGTGTGGCTTTGGGGAGAGCCTAAGGGGACATGCAGCTAGGGAGGAGCGCTGCTGGAGATGTCCCCCAACCCCTCCTACTGGGAGCCTGGCCCATACAGGCCCAATGAGCTCCTTCCTGGAGAACATAGCCCAGGATGGGCTCCCTCTCTAGCCTCAGAGGGGGCCTGAGAGGCTCCCTGACACCCATGGCTCCCCAAGTCTGGGTGCAGGGGTGATGGGGCAGCAGGCCTGGGAGAATAAGGCAGGGCAGACAGCAGTAGTCCCCATGGAGAGGCTCCGTGCCCTCTCACCAGCAGCCCATGTCAGATTCAGGGGCAGAGGGGCTCCCGCCAGGCTGTCTTGCCTTACCAACCAACACTGGCACTGCCTTGCCTGGACTTGTGTGGTCACCTCTGTGGACTAAGGCAGCTTTCCCACAGGAACCCTGGGGGGCAGGAGCCCAGTGCCCCAAACACAGCAGCCCTCACTGCAGTGTGCTTCACCAATGGGTAAACAAACGAACGAAGCCTTTCACTTGGTGCACTTACTTAGCACCTACTGTGTGCCAGGAACTGCACATGGAAACCTCTCCTGGAGTTGCCAGGAGAAGGGGGACAGACAGAAAGCCAGGCAGAGGGAAAGAGATGGTACCTGGTCTTCTGGGCAGTGGAGAGGGGACACTTCCAAACAGGGAGGTAGGGAAGTGCTCCCTGGAGAAGTGACCTGTAGATGAAGACCTGGGGAAGGTGGGGCTGCTCACTGGATAGGCGCCCCTGGGCGGGAGTGGGGGACTGAGGGGGCAGCGGTACCAGGAGTGCCTTGTGCTTGCGAAGGACCTGGTGGGGCACCAGGGGCTGACCATGGAGCTCTGCCCTCTAGATGTCCCCATGACCCTGATAGAAGCAGAGGGTGCCCTTGAGAGGAGGGGCAGGCACGCAGTCTGGCAGTGAGGAGGAGGGTGTGCAAAGGGCTGGGGGGAGCAGGGGCAGAGGAGGTGGCTGGAACAATGTCCTTGGACAGACAGAGGTGAGAACCCAGGGCACAGGGCTGCTGTGAGAACAGTGGAGGGTGGAGTGCAGACATAGGTGTGGGCTGGGCAGGGGTGCGTGGGCTGCCCTCTCCCTCTGGCCTCCAGTGCTCAGCAGCTAATGGTGGGGGTGGGTAGAGCCGCGGCCTGGAAGGGCAAGTGAGAGGCTGATAGCTGATAGCGGGGTGAGCAGGTCCTGTGGGACACGCCCAGAGCCACTAGGCGTGTCCTGCAGAAGCTCCTGCTGGAAACAGAATCCCCAATTTGCATGTTATGATTTTGGGGATAGGGCCTTTGGGAGGTAGTTGGGATTAGATGAGATCATGAGGGTCCCTCAAAATGGCACCAGGGGCTTTACAAGAGGAAGAAGAGAGACCCGAGCAGCCAACTGGCTCAGGTTCGCCTTGTACCGGCTTCTGCAGGGGTGACTCAGTAAGAGGCCCTCGCCAGCACCACGCCATGCCCCTCCACTACTCTGGGTCCAGAGCCTTGCGCCAAATCAATCCTGTTCTTTTCAGACTACCTCTTCCGTAGCAGTCACAGCAACAGAAAGTGGGCAGACAGCATGAGGTGTGCAGAGAACTGGGCCAGCAGGGGCCTGGGGTGGCTGGCTCATGACATGTAGGCTACAACAGGTGGCAGAATGGAAGGGTGATGAGGGGTGACCAGGAGCCCAGGCCCTGAATGTCCATTGGCTCAGAGTGGCACCCCACGGCAGAAACAGGTCCTGGGCCATGCTGGGTGCCTAGGCAGCCACTTGCTACAGTGACGTCCTGGCCAGCAAGGCCGACGGCCCATCCTGCACCCTTCCTATGGGACCATGAGTACCTCACCTAGAACACGGGGCTGAGGAGGAAGTTAGCACCTGGAATGCTGATGCTGGGCTGACTCCCCTGACTGGGAGACCTCTGACAGACCGTGAGGTGAGGGCTGGCCCAGGCAGCATCAGAGGTGTCTCAGCTCTGGGATCCTAAGCCCCTAAAGTGGAAGGTAAGGCCAGCACTCCAGCCTCCGGCTTAGAAGACATGGGAATGTTTGTCTGGCCCAGGACAGCTCTGTGCCTACCTCCACTCAGGCATTACCAGGGCATATGTGCTGACAAAGCTCAGCTGACCTTGGTCACATCACTAGAGGCAAAGTGTCCCATAAGAGAGGTGACAATTTTCCTCCTTGGTGCTATCTGGGTCACAGCTATGACGGGTGCCCACTCCTGGGTCCTCTACTATGAAGGAGTTTGGGACGGGAAGGTTTGGGAAATGTGCCCCATGAGAGGTGTGACAACAGCTGCATGCTCCTCCAGGCCCCAGGCACCATCCTCCCCTCCCTGCATCCCCTTCAGGTGGCGCCATCATCCCCTCATTTCAGAAATAAGGAACCTGAGGCCCTCTAATGAGGTGCTTCTGGGACCCGGACGGGGCCACACAGTTCTGCCTGCAAACCTCAGGGAGGGGCCAAGGCTGCCTGTGCACAGACCCCAAGGAGTCCCAGAGATCAGGGTGTGGTCTGGGCTGAGACTAGGAACTCCCTCATCAATCCCAAGACTTGGTCTGTGTAACCCAAGTGGCCCACAGGGCATCTGGTTGCTGCCTCTATGTTGATGAGGAGACTGAGGCAGAAGGGCCCTGCCCAGGGCTGCAGAGCAAGGCGTGGGGGTGAGCAGAGGGAGGGGTGGACTCACCCAGGTTGTCTGTCACCTGGTATGCATCCCTCAAGTCCTTCATACGGAAGCCGATGACATCCACGAAGTCCTCCACCAGCCGGAACAGCTCCCTGGCATTGGGACCCATCTGGGGAGCAGGTGTGGTGAGCAGCATGGAGGACACGCCTCACGGCTCTACAAGGCCACTCACATGCCTAGCTGGACACATGTCGCCTTCCCCAGCCCTCCACCTCCCTTCCTACTTACTCCTCTTTCTCCAGGTGCTCTTGGTCATTTTCTGCCACTCAAGGCAGCAGAGCTGGTGACCTCTGTATACCCACCACTACTCTCTGGATGACAGCGTTAAAGCCCAGTGGGGCTGCTCTGGCCCAGTGGGGGGCCCAGGCTGGGGGAGGCCTTTGGGAACCAGAGGACCACAGATGTTGCCCTGCTGACAGGAGTAGCAGCAGGTTCAAGGTGGGCCTGGGAGGAAAGGTGGTAGAGTGCTCCACCCCAAGAGAAAGAACCACCAGGTCCTTAACTTTCCCACCACCACTCTAGCCTTACAAGATGAGCTTCTGTCCTTTGACACATTAGGAAACAGAGGCTCAGTTTATGTGACTCAATGTCACTTTATGTGACACTCAATGTGACTTTATGTCACGCAATGGGCAAGAAGCCATGCTGGGATTTGAACCCAGAGCCATCTGCAGTGCCTAGTGGGGCCTGACTCCAGGAGAGCCTGTGATGTCCAGGCACCAGATATGCCTATACTGGTCCTGACCCTGCTAGCCCAAGGACCCCACACATGTCCATACCAGCTGAGCCTCCTCCCACTTGTCCCGGTTCTCCTCTGCCAGCAGGTTGCTGATGATCTGGACAAAGTTCTGGAAGGAAGAGGAAGAAGGTTCCAGTGAAAGAGAAGAAGCAGCAGGATCAGGGCTCGGTATGCGACAGGATCAGGGCTCAGCTTATGACCAGGATCGGGGCTCAGCCTGTGACCAGGATCAGAGCTCAGCTTGTGACCAGGAATGCAGTCCAGGCCATGGCCTGTGTTGGGACTCAGCCTCTGGATGGGGGTTCCAGGATGGCTCCCTAGTCCCTCTCCCAGCTGACCCTCCTCCAGAATGGTGCCCTGGGAGCCTACCTGCACATCCCCCGGGGTGGGGCTGTAGTATGCCCTCCGGAATATCTCTGTCATATTCCTTAGGACATCAATGGTGGAGAGCAGGTCCCCGCTGTAGCTTGTCCCATCCTGGGAGATCTCCACCAGTGTCTGGATGACCTCTGAGACCCCCTCCCCAGGCAGCCCTCGCTGAGCCTTGGCCAGATGCTCTCGGGTCTGGGGAGGGTGGAGAGGGCTGGATGCCATCACCTCTGCAGGACATGTCCAGGCAGGTACCAAGGACCTCCCATGCCTAGAGAACCCTCTGCAGTGCCAGCCTCATGTCTAAATAGTGGGTGTGTCATGGGACCAGAGCTTCTAGGGGACAGGGCAGAGGACTGGCCTTGGAGGTATGGGGACAGGGCTGGAAACCCCAACACCAGCCCTTACCATCATCTGAATGTTTCGGTAGTCGATGGAGACACAGCGGATATACGTGGGGGTCTCCCAGTAGGCAATGCCTTCCTCGTCCAGCTCACAGCGTCGCAGAATGAGGCCTGGAGAGACCTCCCACTTCTCAGGCAAGATGCTCAGTGCCCAGCACAGGAACCCCACCCAGGACTTTCAGGCAGGAGACCTCAGGATAGGATGTTCTGGCCCCCTGGGACAGGCTGCCCATAGCCTCACACCAAGAGGCACAGTTGGTACAGGACTAGGCTGGCTTCACTTCCTCCTTCAAGGAGGACACCTGTACCAGGTGCTGGGACTCAGCAGATGCCAAACCTTCAGGGACCCCACTGCATGGAGATAGAACTCTTGGCCAAGCCAGAGAGCTTCAGAGTTCTCCCAGGGCCTCCTGTGGAGCCCCTTCCGACCCAGAACCCCGGACAGCCAGCACCTGGCCCCCTGCCTGGCCACATCCATTGTGCTATGGCTCCTCTGCCTGGCCCAGAGACACTGGGGCAGGCTCAGGGTGCCGTGTGGCATCAGGTGTCAACAGCTTTACGCACAGGCACCCCCCTCTGACACACACCTCACTCCCAGGAAATCCCCAGAGAAGTGGGGACAGCTGAGGGCACACAGACCCTGCTAGCCACAGAAAAGCACTGTGGCCTGACACCCTGCAGGAACTGCTACACAACCAAGGGACATGATGGCTTCACTTGGGGGGGCCAAAAACGAGGGGCACCGAGAGACATGCCACATCCGCAGACAGAGGTCAGGGAAGGCCACTGCCATGTGAGGCTCTGAGGCTTGCCTTCTTCATATGCGTCTCAGGGCTTGCAATATGCGACCAAGACCATGCATCGCGTGTAAACAAAAAGGCAGGGGAGCCACAGCTGTGGCTAGCAGCACACAGCCCCTGCTGCCACTCCTGTCCCAGGACTACCCCAGCCCTCCCCACAGCAGCCCTGTGCAGAGGCCTATATTGCCTCATTTTACAGACAAGAAAATTGAGGCTCATAGAGATTAAGTCACTTTCTCAAAGTCACACAGCAAAAAAAGGTAGAGCTTGCTTTCTCCCAGACATAAAAACTACCCACATTCCTTCACACAGGAAGGGCAGAGGAGACCAACCCTCAGTGCAGCCAAGCCCCTTCCCCATGGCGCCCGCCCTGCTTCATCCACTCCTCAGTCCCCAGCCACTTCTCAAGGCTGGTGTGGAAATTCAGGCTGCTGACATTCAAAGGGATCTCCACTCACTGGCCTTGCAAGCCCAGGCCAAGGGTGTTAACTTCCCTGTGCCTCAGTTGTCCACCTGTAAACATGTCATGTGTTCGCTGAGGCTTACTGGACATCTCATGTGAAGTGAGGCCCTGGCCCTCAGTGAAAGCTTAGGATGCAGTGGCCACCAGTGTCCCCACGTGCAGTTCTGGTCTCCTGGCCCCTACTGCCTGGCTGGTGCATGTGGCTGTCTGGGCTCTGTCCCCACTGACGGCTGCATGGAGCTGGCCTCATTGTTTCACACCCTTCTCTGCCCTCACCTGTGGCATTGCGGGGACACCGGACAGCAGCCACCTCTCCCGCTGGGGTCTCCTTCCAGACCACCGCCCCAAGGTTGTCCTCGTCACAGATCTCATGGGGCTCTGCCAAGGGGCCAGAGACAATGGGAGCAGTAGGGGCCAGGAAAGGGGAGCTGAGTGCTGGCAGCAGGCTCAGAAGGCTAAGATCCCTCTGAGAAGTCTGCTGTCATGCCCAAGCCCTGAGTCCTCCCAGTCCCCCCAGTTGTGGTGTGGGAGGGGTCTTACCAGGACACCGCTGGGTACTGCACTGCCGATACTCATCTTGGGGACCCTGGCAGGCCACTCCTCCGAAGAAGGGCCCAGAGCAGACACGTTCCCGTCGCTGGCTGCCACCCCCACATGTGACGCTGCAGCTGCCCCAGGACGCCCAGGCTTGCCACTTGCCGTCCACTGCAGAGTTGGCCATGGGGATGCAGGGATGTGGGGACCATAGCATAGGGGTGTGACAGAGAGACCCAGGAGTCCATGCCACACAGGTAGGGACATAGGACATGGGGATAGGGAGACACAGGGATCCAGGGGCGGGAAGCAATGGGAGAAAGGACATTGAGACCAGGAGAGGAGAAACCCAAGGTCAGCTGGATACAGGATGAAATAAATGCCTCACCTGTGCCTGCTTCCCAGTGGCCCCATGCCCTGCTGCACACCCTGCTCCCCCATGATCATATGCGGGGACCCACAATAACCCCCAAAGGGGCCTGTCCCTCCCTGGAGGCTCCTGTGAGCCCCCAGGCCCAAGGCAGCCCTGACCTGGGCACTGCTGCAGGAAGCAGTCTCGCGTCTCCACCCAGTGGCCTTGGCACTCAGCGCCCCCGTAGGAAGGCCCGTTGCACTCGCGTGTCCGCTGCTGACGGCCCTGGGAGCAGCTGGCCGAGCAGGCGCTCCAGCTCGACCACTCATTCCAGTTTCCGTCCACTGCCCGGCCCAGGGGAGGAGGAAGATAGGAAGTCGGCGTGAACACCCACACCCCATGGATTGTCCCGCGACTGGGGTGCAAACACCTTGGGGGGCCAGCACCCCAGCTCCCAGCGGGGGACAAAGGTGTGAACACACCAAGAGGCTTTGACCCCACACCCAGCCTGGGACAGGAGTGTGAACCCCCCAGGAGCCACCCCACCATGCAACCTAATACAGGGTATACCAAAAGTCCCCCCTAAAGCTGCCATACAGAGAGAAAAGTGGGAAATTATAGCTAAATGTATCTTTATTTAGCTATAAAGTATACATTACACAATTTTACAAAGAGGTGACCAATATGTGAAAATATTTTGTAAAATTGTGTAATGAATATTTTGTAAATAATAGCTACATTTAGCTGTAATTCCCCAAATTCCCCATTTTCCCTATGTATAGTGATTGTAGGGGTGACTTTTAGGACACTTGTACATGGCTGAGGACACACCCTAGGAACCCACCACTTAACATGGTGAGAACACCAGGTGAGAAAACCAGGCTCCTGGGACTGGCTCTGCCTGGCTCACTCACCCCCCATGGCCCACAGCGCCCTCCCTCTCACTTACCAGGGCACAAGGCAATGTTGCAGAACTTGGTTTGCTTTTCAGGACCCTCACAGGGGTTGCCTCCAAATTGCGGGGGCCTGCAGGTGCGTGTGCGGTCCCGAAAGCCACGCCCACAGGTGCTGGAGCAGAGGCTCCAGGGTGACCACTCATCCCAGGCACCATGCACTGCAGAGGGACAGAAAGGCGCCACTGCCCTCTGCCTCCCCCATCCCCAATGCTCCCGCCCCTGCTGCCCCAGTCCCCACCCCACTTGCTGCCCTGCCCCTGTGGCCACGCCCACCTGGGCATACTGCCGAGTTGTTGCACAGCCTCTGCTCACGCAGGGGCCCACTGCACTGCGTGCTGTAAGAGGAGGACACGCAGAAGCGCGTGCGGGTCTGCCAGCCCTCGCCGCAGGTGCTGGAGCACACGCTCCACGGGGACCACTCTTCCGCTGCTGGGTCACCTGTGGGCCAGACTATAGTATCATGGGCCTGCCCTTGCCTTATCCAGGAGCCACCCAGACCCCCCAGGAGAGGGCTATCCCATTGGGCACAGGCAACAGGGCCTGGGCTCAAGGATGGGCCATTTTCCCACTAGGACAGGAGGCCCTAAAGGCCATCTGTGCCTTCTCTGGGGCCCTGGGGTGTGGCCTGGGATAGGCCCCTTTACCTGACACCAGTTCCCCTAAAGCCAGTCTGCCTGAAGACAAGAGCCTGGTACTCAAAGGGTTAGTCTTATTATCGCAAGTTATTGCTTATAATGAGCAGCAATTACAAGTTGGTGGTGTTTTCCCGAGGACCTGGGGCTGTTCTTCCCCCCTCTGCTAGCTTACCAGTCTGGGGGGCTGGGAACCCGAAATGCTGCAGCTCATCCCCCAGATCCTCACGCCGCCGGGCATCTGTGGACCGCAGGGACTGGCTCCGGGAACTGCTGCGCCCAGCGGCTGCAAGACAATCTCAGTCAGCATCTGCCCAGAGCTCGAGGGGGACAGTCTCTGCCCAGGGTCTTCTCTGTCCTTGGCCATGGCAGGTGGAGCTTGCCAGCACCCAGGCCACCTGGCCCCACTGGACAGTTGGGAAATCACGGACCAGGGCACTGCCTGTCACCAGCTCCCATGTGATTAGGACCCCTTTCTGTGGTCCCCTCTCCCCTGCCCAACACCGCCCCCCTGCCTACAGGGCCTAGGCTGGTAGTCACTTGCAGGACAGTACCTCTGAGCAGCTGCTGCTGACCCCTATCACTGACCAGTGTCCTGCCACCCTCCTGGGGCCAGGCCCCCCTCAAGGCTCCTGACATGGGACCATTTCCCCAGGCAAGTTCATCAAGTTCATAGGACCATTTCCCCAGGCTTAAGAGTGACACCCTCATTTCAACTCAATTTAACTTTATGAAAGCAGCTAAGAAATGCATGAGGTCATTAGAGAGGCTTATTTTGGACATGCATTCCTGAGCCAGCACCCAGCTGGACAGGCAACCTGACCAGCACTCCCTAAGTTGTGGGGAGAGGACAGGCCCCACAGCCAGCTTTCCGTATGTACCCCCAAATCCTCAACCCACATGCAGACACCACCCTATTTCTGGGCCCTTACCTCCACAGGGCTGGCAGGGCTCAACCTCATGGCCCTGACCACCTTCTTCCCAGACCCCTTTCCCACAGGCCCTGCCCCACCCTACCCCACACTCACGGCCACAGGCCTTGCGGTTGCACAGGCGGCCCTCCTCTAGGACGCCCTCACAGCTGCCTCCCTGCACACCCGGTGTGGGCAGGCAGGTGCGGGTCCGAGTTTGCAGGCCTCCCCCGCAGTCCCGCGTGCACTCGCCCCACAGGGACCACAGCTTCCAGCCGCCTGGGGGTAACAGAGGGCAGGGGTCAGAGCGGGGCAGGGGCACAGTGGCCAGGAAGGGATCAGTCATGACCCAGAGGCATAGATGGGTCTGAGAGGCAGAGTTGCAGGAGAGGGCCTGGCTAGAGAGGGCCAGCTCCCCAAACACCCTCTGGAGAGATCAAGTGCCATTGAGCCCAGTGGGAGGTGGGGGTAGCACCTGGCTACAGCCCATCTTGGTTGCAGGAGGGATCCTGAAAGGATGCCTGCCTTCCACCTGCCTGGGATTGTCTATAGCAGGAGTCCTGGTGACAGAGCTGAAGGCAAAGGGGCCTCGGTTGAAGCCCAGCCCTCCATTCAGTTTTGGCCCCTTGCCTGCCCTGTTCCTCACAGCCTCAACTTGACCAGCTGTGACCTGTAAGCCACCACCCTCACCCCATACATGGATACCCGAGATGGCCAACGTCCCAAACTTAGTGGCCAGAGAGAGCCTCAAAGCCAGGGCCCAGCCTGACTGAGCCTTCCCTAGACTCAGCAGTTGGCACCAATGACAGCATCTGGCTTCAGTGGTCTGCATGCCCGCCACCGGCCACCCAGCCAGGTCTCTCATGGGTGCTCTGGGGTCACAGTATGCCCCTTGGACACCATTGTCCACACGGCTCCATCAGGTATTGACTTGGTCTGTACAGACCGTCCTGTCCCCAAAGGTAGCCAGAACCCCCTCCTCGTCCCTGCGCCTGTGCTAGGAGTCAACCAGCAGGGGGCGCCAAAGGCAAGTGGACGAAATGCACTGGAGGGACACAACGTCACCAAACTGTGGGGAGTGGGGGCTTCACCCCGCCCCCGCTGGGTGGATAGGATGGGTAGGGGAGTCTTCCATGGCCCTATGCCTGCTGTGCAGACTTCTCTACTTTCCCTCACAGAGCCCAGACTCCCACGGGTCCCAGAAAGGGAGGGCACTTAGGCTGAGGGCATCCAGCAGACAAGCCCCTACCAGGGGTCCTCAAACTACGGCCCGCGGGCCACATGCAGCCCGCCGAGGACATTTATCCGGCCCGCCGGGTGTTTTTGCCACCGCTGCCTGTCCTGCTTAACAGCCGACTCATCCCAGGGCCCA
This sequence comes from Otolemur garnettii, assembly GCF_000181295.1. Taxonomy (NCBI): domain Eukaryota; kingdom Metazoa; phylum Chordata; class Mammalia; order Primates; family Galagidae; genus Otolemur; species Otolemur garnettii. The sequence goes on from NW_003852686.1 coordinate 331,615, forward strand.
CAGTCCAGCCCTCCAACAGTCTGAGGGATAGTGAACTGGCCCCCTGTTTAAAAAGTTTGAGGACCCCTGTTAGGCCCTGTGCTGAGGGATGGCGAAGTCCCCAGTGCAGCCTCCAACAGGGAGTTCAGGGCAGCTCCTGCCCACAGGACAGGCACAGGTGCCTGGTTCTGAGGTCACCCGTGACCGGCCCTTCATTGCTGACACATGCCTTAACTCAGGACAAGGAAAAGAACCAGGGTTTGAAGTGGTGATCAAATTCCAAGCCTCCCCCCACCTGCACTAAGGCTTCCTGCCATGACTGACTGGGGCCCAGGGCACTCTGGCCCTAGTAGTTTCACCTGTGAAAGGCATCTCATCCCATAATTCTGAGACAAAGGAGCAGAGGAGCCCAGAGAGGCAAGCCTGGGGACAAGGTCACAGTGGCATGTCCTGCTTGTGCCCCCCCACCACCCCAGCCCAGTCCCCACTCGGAAGCCTGAGTGACGTGGAAACTGGCAGTGGGTGGAAGAGAAAGGGTGTCCAAGCCAGGCTAATCGGAGGATGCCACTTGGTTCCCATGGTAACTGCTGCAGAGTGCAGCCTTTCGGGATAGACCCAGGTTAGTCCTCAGCTGCCAAAACACCCACTATTTCAGGGCTGGTTACCTTGGTGACCCAGGTGGTAAGGATGTGTGGTTGGGCAGGAAGAAGTGGGGGCACAGCAGGAAAGGGGGGGGACACTGGCTCAGAGGATGAACTGTCCCCCATCCTTGCCAAACTGACCCTGACTCTAGTCACAGTAAGACTTGATCCAGGTCATAAGCTGACTTTGGTCACAAGCTTAGCCTTGACCCTGGCTGAATACTGACCCCTTATTCTTGTCAGGCACTGCTTTCTTACCCTTGTTGCATACTGAGTCTTAATCTTCATAGACTGACCCCTGATCCTTGGGATAAAATCCCTGATTCTCTATCATATACTGAGCCTTGATCCCAGTTACATATTGATCCCCAGCCTTGGCATGCCCCCCATACTAATGGACACTCAGAAAATGGTAGCTGCTACTTTTATTATAATTTTTTGTTTTTAATCTCTGTTCCTACCCATAGCAGACTCTCAATAAACATTTGTCTAGTGAAGGCACCAAAGCCAGAGAGACAAATACCCAGGAAGGCCTCCTGGCACCCACAGTGGAAGGTACAGAGATTCTCAAGCCACCCTCTGCTGGGTGGCCACCATGTATCTGGCCTGGGTGGGTTTCCAGGGGGCAGTAAAGGAGTGGGCAGGTCTGGGGCGGGGGGCTGCCCCTCCAGGCCCGGAAAGAAGCTGCCATTCTTCCCCCACTCAATGCTCCCTCTGTCTGGAAGCCTCATTTCCATCTCATTAAGGGGATGAATAGAGCCAATTAATGGCCGCCAGGCAGCCTGGCCACCCAGGGGAAAGGGCACATGGTGAGGGGGCGCCTGCATCCTTCCTAACCTGGCTCCCCCTGGACTGAGGCCGTGGGCGCCCCAGATCTCACCTCCCATGCTGGCTGGGCTGGGGGTGCTGGGGAGTCCCTCCCTCCAGCAGGGCCTCTTGCTCATGGGGCTCTCCTTTGGCAGAGGGGAGCCATGTACTTCCAGCCTCTGCCGGCAGAGGTCTCCCTAGTCCAGCAGGTTGGGCAACACCCAGCCCTGCGGTCAGTTCCTGCCCATTCCTGCCCCTGCTAAAACAGCTGGGGTTCCCAGGCACCCAAGGCATGTTCCAGGGCCAATACCCCCAGGTCAGGCTCCCAGGAGGACCCCTACCTCCCCTGCTACCAAGTTAGAGCTTATTCTGGGGCACCAAGACCCCCCCTCAGAGACCTGGACGCAGAGCCCCTGCACGAGACAAAGTCTGTCCCCAGCCCAGCCCACACTGGCCCAGTGGGTCATCATTCAGCCTGCCCAGTGGCCTCAGAGCTGGGCACCCTCAGCCCACTGCCCTCTAGGCCACTTCCCAGATCAGGCTGAGAAGCTCTGTGACCCTGGGTCTTTCCTGAGCCCCTCACCACCCTCTCCTTTAAGCTTCATGCAGGCCCTATAAGTAGGTACTGTCTCGTCTCCAACTCACAGAGGAGAAACTGAGGCTTGCTGAGTTGGCTGAGTTGGCAGAGTCTGTAGGGGGCTCAGGCTTCTCTGTCAGGCAGGTGCTTGCAAACCTGAAAGCTTGGGGTTTACCGGGGGTACTTGGACACATCACTGCCCCCCTGGACCTCGGCTGTTAGGCAGCCCAGCAGAGGGGACAGCTGCTGACTCCACAGCCCTCCACCCCATCATTCGGGGAAGCGGACCATAGATACAGAGTGGATCTCCCAGCCTCTTTCTCGTGGCCTCCAAGCTGAGGTAGGTGCTATGCTCAGGGCTGGGCCAGCCCTGGGAACTTCTCTGTGAATGATGGCACCCATGTGAGTACCATTTCCATGCGGCCCCTTCCTGCTACCTCCCTCTGGAATGGGTGTTGTCTACGGTGGGGACTGAAGCCTTCTTGTTTTCTAGATTTTCTAAATTGGCCCTTGTGCAAAAAGAGCACTCCCTTGGCCAAGAGGGCAAAGCCAGAAGTCCCAGACGGTGGAGGCCCTGGCACCTCCCCAGGCCCCGCTGGACTCCCTGTTACCCCAGACTCCACCTAGAGTCCAAATCACACCAGTCTTGACTCTTCCCCAACTCCTTCAACCCCAGGCAGCCTCCAGATGCTCATTCCCAGTTGCTGGAGCCAAGCTGGACCCTGCTGCCTCCAAAGGCCTCACAGGAGAGTGTGGGAGTCACAGCCAGGTGGCCCCAGGGCTGAGCAGTGATGGCCCTGGAGGCAAGGGAAGGAAGGGGAGGTGCCCTGGACCTGCAGGCCAGTCACAGCTCCTCAGCCAGCATCACAGACCCCCCACACCCCTATAGAACGCACCGGCCTGGCAGAGTATACATGGTTCACACAGCACACCCAGCTCCACTTCCCACCTTCTCAGACACATAGGGGCACCACACACATGGGGCACGTACAGAGAGGCACACATACAGACACACTTGGGGAGATGCACAGACACACACAGGGACGTGTACAGAGAGGCACACATACAGACACACACAGGAAGATGCACAGACACACAGACACACACAGGGAGACGCAGAGACACACAGACACACAGGGACACACACAGAGAGGCATATATACAGACACACTCAGGGAGATGCACAGACACACAGACACACACAGGGACGTGCACAGAGAGGCAAACATACAGACAAACTTGGGGAGACACACAGACACACACAGGGACACACACATTCCGGCTCCCAGCCCCCAGGACGCTGCTTTTTCATTATCTTTCATGTTGCTTCTGCAATAAAATTCTTTAATTAAAACATGAATATTTAAAACAACCCTTGAGAGAAATGGCCCCATCTCATCAAAGGCAGAAAAATGCATACAGAGACAACGGGAGAGGCCGAGAGAGGAGAGACAGGCCAAGACTGGGGTGGGAGCAAGAGCCTTACAGGAAAGAGGTGGGGTGGGTGTCGGGCAGCAGAGGGAACAGTTGCTCTGGCCTGAGGAATGTTCACAGAGTCTGACGCGTGACCTGGCCATGTGGCATTTGGACAGGCCGGGCGGGGGGCAGGGCTGAAAATGGGCCACAGCCACTGCTGGGCCGCCTGCTTGCTTGGACAGGGATGGATGGACAAGCCTGTCTCAGTCTCCCTGTGGCCATAGTGAGGGACAAAGCTCCCTGGGCACAGGGCTCAGCACACAAGACCTGGGGGTTGGCCTCCTGCCCCAACTCAGCTGTGTGTGTTCTGGTGGCTGGCTGACCTCTCTGGTCCTTATGCCATCTGAGCTCCCTACCAACTCTCTGAGCACAGTTCGTTTCTTTTTTTTTTTTTTTAATTTGAGACAGAGTTTCACTATGTCACCCTCAGTAGAGTAGAGCTCATTTCAGAGAAAGACCCAGTGGTGCCAGGTGGCCACAAGTAGCCCAGGTAGTGCCACCTGGTGGTAGCATGAAGCAGCTGTACTGGGTGACCCTGGCCACTGCCATGATGTCTCTGTGTCTCTTACACTCCACAAGCATTTACTGGGTGTCTGCCCCATGCCAGCCACTGTGCCACACGCTGGGGGGGGACATCAGTGAACTGGCAAATACCCTGCTGTGTGCTGCTGACATCTTATTGCCAAAAGACAGGTGAAAATGGACACAACAAGTAGGGGAAGCAGCACAGAATGTCCCGGGGCACACGTCTGTGGGGAGGGAAGCAGAGACAGGATGGGTCAGAAGGCTGGGCTGGCTGTGGACATTTTAAACAGCACAGTCAGCACCAGCCTCGTGTAGAAGGAAATGCCTGAGTGTCCACTAGTTATTATGTGGCTGCTTCTAGCCCAAAGTAAATGCTCAATTAACAGCTATCATTATTCCTGCTAAGATCATTTTTGCTCCACAGCTTTGGAAGCATCAAGACTTCCTGGGACCAGGTGAGGGAGTAGGGTCTGAGATGTCTCTAGGCCTGCCCTCCCCTCCATGAACGTGATCTCCCTGCTTTGAGTGGCTGCCAACCAAGTGCAGGTGCTCCCCAGACCATGGTTCCAGACGACTGGCCCTGCCTCCCAGCCTCTGCACCCTGCTGTGTCAAGATGCTGCGCAGAGCCTGGCCTTGACACATGCACACACATATGCTCACACACATGTATATATACCTGTATATATATACACACATAGGCAATGCACTGCACACATACTGTGCCTGCCATGTGCCCAGATGCACGTGAGCACATGAATATACAATGTATTGCACACGTGCACACAAAACAGTGCACACGTGGACACACAAGTAGACCTTGCATGCACACATTCATGGGTACTTGCACACTGTGCTCACATATGCACCATGTGCTACACACACGCAAGCACATGCACACACACACATACAAATGCACATGTACCATACTTGACCACATGTTTGTGTGAACACGTAAACTTTCCCACCTGCTTCTGAGCACCACGCCCAAGAACCCCCTTTCTCAGAATCCCTAGCTCACCCTACATCACCCAAACCTGACCTGCACACGTCCCTGCCTCTGACCTGCAGCTGCTCCCTGAGTACTCTAGGGTCTCCCTGCCTAGTAGTAAATGAGCACACTGATGTCTTGTCATCAGCATTGCTTCAGCTCAGAAACACGCGCCCCAGCACTATTCCTCATGGCAATCTAGGAAAGCAGATATTTTTATTCTTCCTGTTTTAAAGATGAGGGGCCCTGGGGATGAGACAGCTGATGGAGCTGGCTCATGGATCTGAACTCAGACCCTGGGGCTCTGCATATTTGGCTCAAATGCCATTTTCAAGCATTCATTGCCCTGGCCTGGCCCTGTTCTGGTGCTCCAGCTGCCCGAGCTTCCCGCTTACAAGACACTACCCAATGGCCCATAGGCATCTCACACTCAAGTCCACTATGGCCCCTGGCTCTTCTTCCTCCTGACCCCCCATCCCAGCTTCCCCACCTTGGATTACATCCTTATACCAGGCCAGAAGCCTGGGAGAGGTCTAGCCTTCCCCTGACTCCTGCAAACATCCTTTCATCAGTGGGTCACCAGTCCCACCTGCAAGGCTGTCCTCTTCCCTCCCTCGGTATCCGCTCCCTGACCAGGCCAGCATCAAATCCCCCTGGACGTCCCGGGCTTCCCCTCCAACCCGGCATCTGTTCTACAATCAAAGCCTCAGCATCTTGCAGTTCTGCCTAAAGCCCTCCAGGGCCCTTCAGTTCTCCAGATAACATGCAGAACACTGGGAGGAGAAGGCTCCACCCTCAGTCCAAAGCTCCTACCAAGGTCTGCAGGTAGCAGGTGCTCAGCACAAGAGTTCAGGTGTCCTCCAATGCCGACTGCACTCCTCTACCAGCCAGAGTGCAGTGACAGCGCTCAGCTCTTGCCAGCAAGCTCTACGCTGCCTGTGTGAGGCTAACAAGGACCAGCTCTCTCATAGTAGATGTGATCATGTCCCAAGCCCCTGAGGTCTGTCGCATCCAATTTGATGAAACAACCCTGCAAAGTAGTCAGTATTTTGCAGATGAAGGAGCCAAAGCTCAGAAGGGTTAAGTGGCCAGAAGCAGCAGGGCACAACATGGCAGGGTCTGCCTGTACCTCCCAGTGCCACACCAGCCCACTGGCCCATTGCTGTGCTCCTCATAGAGGCCCAACGCTCTCAGCTGCAGGCTCTCTCCTCTAAGACTTCCATCCCTGCCACACCACAGAAGCTATCTTTGCCAAGGTCATGGTGACCTCCACTTTGCCAGGCCAGAAGGCTGGTCCTTAGCCCTTCCTAGCTGACCGCTGGTGGCACCTATTGCAGCTAATGAGCCCATCTATCTTGACTCAGAGTTTCCACTTGGTTTCCTGGGCCTTTATAGCCAAGGAGACGGCCCCCTCCTTGGGCAACTGGAGAGATTAGCTGAGCCTCAGGCTCCTTTCCTCCCATCCTGTTCCCCTCTGTCCCTGTTCCCAGTCTGCATTTGGAATCTGAGATCCATGACCCAGGGCCAGGAATGGATCTGTGCTCCAGGATTCCTGGCTAACCCTGCAGATCCTACTTTATGCCTTTAAAGACATTATTTTGAGGAGTCCATAGGCTCCTGGTGTCTGCCTGTCCTTGAGAGCTTCTATGCCCCATGTCAACCCTCCTGGCAGCAAATACTAGGCTAGCCTGAGTGGCATATGCACCACCAGCCCCTGCCTGACACGGCAGACTCAAGCCCCTCAGATGCTCCCACACCCACATCCCATCTCAGTGCAACCCCAGAGTCTCAGGCGCTCTGACCAAGACCCTGGCCACCTTTTCTCTCCCACATGTCTTAGGTCAGCAAGGTGGCCTGCATGCTCCAGGCATATGCAACACTGACCTCCTGCACCAGGCTGGTCAAGGCCATTCCTGTGCAGGCTCCAAGGGCTGATACCCCACAGGACCAACCTGTCCCCTCTACCTGAAATTCCATTCTCTCATAGCTCCCAGAACTTTGAGCAAGGTCCCCTGGTCCAGGTACACAGCAGTTGCACAATAAAGGCGGCCCTGTCACTGCTCTCAGGGGTCTCCTGTGAGGTGCATCCAGCCAGGAATTTCAACTCCTCACCCTGGAGGACGGTAGGCCCTACTGCTCCTTCCCTCATGCATTCATTCAATGCTGGACAAGAACCTACCAGGTGCCCAGCCCTATGCCCTGGGCCCCAGCTCCCTGCCCTGGGCCCACCATGGTGAACTTGAACTGTGTGCTCCCCAGTTGGAGATGGGGGGTGGTGCTGGCCAAGCAGCCTGGATACCTTTCCACCCCACCCCATCCATAGAGCCACCCCCAGCTCTTCTCCCGCAGCCTCTCACCTGCGGTGCCATGCCCCCCTCGGTCCTGGGTGAGGCTGGTAAGGCAGTTTTCAGGGCCTCCGGCTACAGAGTCTCTCAAACAGACATCCCCATGGGGGACCAGGGTGCCGGAGGCAGGGTCACCAGTGTCACCGCCCAGGCAGGCACAGGGTGTCTGCATGATGCCACAGGGGTGTGAGCTGCGGCTGCCGGCCAGACAGGCGTCTAGCCAGCGGCACAGCATCTGGCAGGCGGCCCGGCTGGGATTGCGGTTGCCCACAACCAGGTACTCCACTGAGAAGTCATCGCTGGGGCCCAGGGGCCCGCCCATGAGGCCAAGGTCAGGGTCGTGGGGAGGCAGCTGGCGGCGCATCTGCAGGAACTGCTTGCTGGCCTGCAGGAAGGCGAGGGGCGCAGAGGGATCACACAGCCGTAGCACCTCGTCGAAGCTCTCCACGCCCAGGTAGGTGCGTGTGGACTCCAGAAAGGAATCGAACTGGTAGGTGTGGACGCGGCCTGGGCCGCTGCAAGGCGTGGGTGCCTTGGCCACCTTCATGTAGAGCGTGTAGCGCCGTGGGTCCGGGTTGCGCAGGGTCCAGGAGCAGCGTGAGGCATTGGCTGGGAACACGGCAGCCGCTGAGAAGTAGCCAAAGAACTTGCCCTGCACTAGTGTGGCACACGGCTGGGCCCCGGGCCCCGCTTCTGCCCCAATGGCCGCACGTGCTCGGCGCCCCAGCAGCAGCAGCAGCAGCAGGAGTGGGGCGAGGATCCAGACAGGGCCTGGGGCGGCGGCCTGGCCCCTCATCCTAGCTCTCGCGGCCGCCGGGCTTCTGTCGGCTGGGCAGGCAGGTGCGGGCCAGGCCTGGACATGCCAGGGTCCAGCAGCAGGCAGGGACAGGGGGCTGGGAGTGTGAGTATAGGACAAGAGTAGGGTGGGGAGAGAGCCTGGCTTCAGGGAACAGAGAGGGCAGCGATGGCTTCGCAAGTCCAGGGCCCTGGTACCTGCCAGTGGCCACCAACAGCAGCTAGAAGAAGAGCAGAAGGGTAAGAGTGAGCCCCTGAGGAGGTACAGGCTGGGGGCATGACCTCTCCACACATCCTGGCTCTCAGTGAGGGCAGGGGGGCTGTGGCCACACACAGGCCTGGTGCCTTCCCAGGCACCTGCTCAGTCCACCTGTGTCTGCTATCCACCAGCACATCCACTTACAGGGGCAGGGACCAGTCAGGGCAGCTAGGTTTCTCATGCCCCACCCAGGCCTGAGGGTCTCAGCTGTGTCTGTCAGGCCAGGCAGCCTGGTGCGGCTACTCTGAGGCTGACGCTGTAATCACAGAGCCTGGGTCTCTTAGCCTCTCTGCTCCCTCTCCTGGCTGTCCTTTGTCCCCATTCATCAACCTTCTCCCAGCAAAGATTCTGCAAACCCAACGAGAAGATAAGTGGGAGGGAAAGTGGAGAAGAAAGGTCACTCTGACCATGACCCAGCCTCATGCCCCTCTAATGCCTGGAGGGTACAGACACCCAAAGCAGGAATGTTCAGATCCTTGCACCTGCCATGGCTGTCATCAGCCAGCCTCCTGCCTGTCCTATCTGTTCCCCTCATTCACCTGCCAGGCAGTCTCCCTTCTGGGCCTGCCACTCACCTTCAGTGCCAGGCCCCCCTCGCCCCATTGCTCCAGACAGCTCCCAGAGCAAAGCCTGAGGAGGGACAGCAGGTGGAGCCACCAGGAACCACCTTGCCCCACCTCTGCCTGTGAGGCCAGCACCATTACTCGTAATTTTGTGATGGGGAAACTGAGGCTCAGAGAGAATAAGGCCACAGAGAGTGGGTGGCAGAGCCCCAACTGGCCCCAAACTTGTGACACTGGGTGATATGTCTCCATTCCAGTAGAGGGCCCTGGCTGGGTGACTATACACTCACACTGGCTACATATGAGCCACAGGTAAGCTGGGACACAGCAGAGCCACCTGGTTGTAGGCCTAGACAAATTTCTTCTGTCTCCAGACCTCAGTGTCCCCACTGTCCCCAACACCCCAACCCAGGCTGTCCATCCCACCCAGGTGCCACACTAGTGGGGAGGGAGGGGAAGCTATAGCCAGTTCCCTCCCCCAGCCCACCCGGCCTCCTGGTATGGACACTCCACTCTGCTGACCATGCACACGCCGGCTGCCCGCCCATGCACTTGCCACTTCCTGCTGTCCGGGCCCAGCTGGCCAGAGACACAAGGTCAGTCACTGCTCTGCAGTCCCCTCCTGGCGTCCTTCCTGCATGGGCCTTGTAGGCAGAGTGAGACTGGGCTCAGGCAGCCTCTGGGCCTGGTCCCAGCCTCAGCTGAGTCTCCGAGCTGATGGGAGTTAGGACGCTGGCAGCTGGCTTGGGGCTCCACCTTTTATGGCAGTGTGGCCTCTGGCAAGTCCCTCACTGCAGAGCCTCAGTTTCCTCATCTGTAAAGTAGGAGTGGGAGACTCACTGCTCTCAGCAAGAGGGTAAGAGCTAGATGGGGGGGGGGGCCCAAGGTGTTTAGCCAGAGAGGCACAGGAAGTGACCCTAGCAGGGAGAGGAAGCAGGCAGGGGTTTCTGGGTTCCCAGGGAGTCAATGTGGCCAAACTCAGCCCTCTGAGGTCTCTTTAGTGACAAAGCTTCAGCCCTTCCACAAGGGAATTTTTTTTAAAAGCACAAACCAACAATTCAAGCTTCTCCGCCTGACACATCTGGGGTAGCCCTGGGAGATGCTGCCCATGGCCACTACCTTCCAGAAGCCCCTCCTCTAACCCCACCCTGGACACACTGGTGGTTTGGGCATGACCTCCCTTCTGTGCACATGGGCATTGAAGAGTCCACCTGCCCTGACCACCCACTTCATCTCATAGAGTGTAAGAGCCATAGCCAGGGTACCAGGAGGCAAAGGCAGTGCTATTTGCTTGGTGGCTCCAACTTGGAGCTTTACCTGAGTCTAGCCTAGCCCAGTTTCGGGGCCCTCTCCCCCACTCCCAGCTGGGACCTAATGCCAAGGCTGCCATCAGGCCCGGGCTGGAGCCCCATCCCTGAGCAGGCTCCTCCCTAATACCCCCGAGTCCCAGGAATCAGCTGCAGCCTCAGGTCAATGTCACAAAGCCCAGGAGAAACTTCAGTCCCACCTCTCACCTTGTGGCAGTGTCCAAACTATGACCATCCCCTGCTCATGGTGCCAAGAAGGCCTCAGGCAATTCTGTCAGCCCTAATTCTGATTATGTGGCACCCCCAAATCCACCACTTTCCTCCTAGAGCAAGGGTCCTCAAACTTTTTAAACAGGGGACCAGTTCACTGTCCCTCAGACCATTGGAGGCCTGGACTATGGGCCCCAGGATGAGATGGCTGCTAAGCAGGACAGGCAGCGGTGACAAAAACACCCAGTGGGCCGGATAAATGTCCTAGGCAGGCTGCATGTGGCTCGTGGGCTGTAGTTTGAAGACACCTGTCCTAGAGGGACCTGAACAGCCTGAGATGCTTAGATTCCCCCTCCTCATCCTGGCCCCTGATGGGTCCACCCCATAGCCCTCCCAGATGGGGGCTGTCTCTGGGGTCTGAAATGTCAGGAGCAGGTGCAGAAGCCCAGATGCAAAAGCACCAGCCAGCATGGGCAGGCCTGTGGCCAGGATAAAGTCCTCTAGGGCCTCAGTCATCTTGTCTGGAAAATAGGTGCAGCCTGGAATAGACAGCGTCATATGCCTGGCCATATGGTGCTGGGAGAAGGGGGATCATGCCCACAACACTGTATGGACTGTGCCTGCCCCAGCTCAGTGAGAAAACACAGAAGAATCCATCTCAAGCCTGTGGCAGGAGACGGGACTGATGTTGAGAGCAATCCTGTGCCAGGAACTTTGTCTTTGAGGCAGAAATTCCAGGGGTAACTTGTTACGGCTCCATTTTACAGATGGGCACACTGAGGGCCTCAGAGCTAGCACTGGGCACCTAAGGCAGGGTTCTAGCCCAGGACTGTCAACCAAGCCTGTGTTCTCTGGGATTCTGCAGGGAGGCCTGTGGGGGCCACCAGGGAGAAGGATGGGGAGGAGAGCAAGAGGGCTCAGGTCACTTCCTGGCACCCCGATATCTCCTAAAATGCCTTGGACTCAAACTGCTCCAGCCCCAGGATTTGGGGCAGGCTCTGTTGGCCAAAGGCTGTCCCACCCAGCAAAAGGGAGTTTCACAACCACACAACTAGCCTGGCCCTGCCTTTTCTGGCTGGGCCACAGGGCAGAGCTGGGCAGGAGGCCCAGGCCGTCAGTGTGGACAGCGCCTATGCTTGCCAGCAGGCACTAGCCCCCTCCCCCCCACCTGCCACATACACCCTCTGACCAGCTCCCTGTACTCAAAGCCTTCCCGCACCCAGGGAGGCCCAGAACTGGCAGGGCTGGGGATACCAGGAACCACCTCCTTGGGCTTCAGTACCTCATGTCAGGCTGAGCTGACAGTCAAGCCACAATAAGGCAGGGCATCCAGGAGAGGTGCCTGAAGGTGCATGGGGGTCAGGTCTTGATCTGTACTCCATCCAGGGCTCCCTCTGCCTGCTAAGGCAGGGATGGGCCTGTGTAGCATCTAGTCTAGGGCAGTCAGTGGGGACAGAGGGTCACAGGAGACTTCCAGGGGCAAGTGGGGGAGGGGTGGTGACCCTCATTGAGATGGGAAGGCAGAGGTCAACCTGTGTGGGTGTTTGTGTGTGTGTACATGAGTTTCAGGGTGTGAATACTGCAGACATACACGTGGCATGCATTTATGAGTTTGCATGGCAGAGGGAGGGCCCCAGACCAGAGACAGACCCAGGGAGGGCGTATTTAGTGCTCCCCAAGGTTCAGGGGCCCCAGGAAAGGAGGACCAGGCCCAAAGCAAATGCTAGCTCTGCCTGGCACAGTGCCCTCTCTGCCCAGCCTGGCTCACACCTCCTCCCTTGGCCACACCAAGGAAGTCCAGCACTCAGACCGCCTCAGTCGGGAGGGTCAGGGCCCCTGTAGGGTTGGACCATTCAGACTCTGAGTGCCAGCGCTCAGCACGCACACGGAGCTTCTTTGACAAGGGTCTCAGAGAAGGTTAGAGACACAGAAGGTTAACCTTCTCAGAGAAGGTCATCTCCACAGGGACCTTGAAAGTAGAGACAGACTTTCATGGCTTATCTATGGCCAGCCCAGGTCTGGTTGCCTCAACCCACCGAAGGTTAGAGATCTGTGCACCTCCAGTCACAGGCGACAAGCAAGAAAGGCTATGGGCTCTGAGCCCTGGTGCCCAGGCCCAGTGTGGGCACTGGTGAGCCTCTCACGCGGTGTCCACAGCTTAGGTACAAGATGTCATCAGCTCTCTCAGAGGGAGCCGGCAACTGTATTGCCCGCCCCCCGCCATAGGCCCCTCTCTGGTAAAGGGTTCCCCATAATCTGCTGCCCTTCATTTTCCCAAGGACATTGACCAATTAGTGGCAAATCTCCCCCAAGGCCCCTACCACTCCTGTCACTCTCTTCAGGGTCACACTGCCCTTGTTGCCAGGCAGTTCTTCCTGGCGTCTAGCCCCCATCCCTCCTGCTACAGAAGATGCTAGCTGGCTTCTCTGGGAGCAGAGCACTCTCTGCCTCTCAGAGCCTGCAGAGTGGCCTTGGGTGAGATGGGGACTGCACAGGGCTCTGGGCAGGGCTGACAGGGTGGAGGCCACCAGGGCTGAGAGAATAGAGGCCAGAGGGGTCACAGCCAGGAGGAAAGATCCCCTAGCCTGGGGTTCACAAGCACTGATTGCAGGCCAAGACAGGCCTAGCAAGGCAGGGGACCCCTTGGTCAACCTCACAGCCTCTGGGGGAGGCAAGAGAATGTAACCCCAGCATAGCACACCTCTGTGAGGGCACCACACCCACCTCCCGCCACCTCTCAGGCACATGTCCATGTTCATGTAAACCGCACACCCCAATCCCAGATCCAGCCCTGGGTTGTGGTCACCCTGCACTGCAGCTCCCACCATCCAACTGGGAGCTGCTATCAGAGTCCCTGCTTACCAGGCCACTGTGCACCTGCCCAAGGCTCAGCACTGACCCCTGACACCCCAGACCCAGTCCACACCCATAGACACGACCCCAGGCCCAGGCCTCCTGCGTCCCTGGCCCGCCCACCCCAGGCCACCAATGGCATCCCCAGACACCAGCCACAAAAGGCACTCTGTTGTCCTGCCGGCCTTCTGAACAGTGCCCGCCTGTGTGTCCTGAGAAAAGGCGGCACTGGGGGAGGGGAGGGGCACCCTCAGCACTGACTGCCCAGGGCACTGGGAGGCCGGTGGCCAGCCCTCCTGGCTCAGCATGCCCCCACATCCCCCCAGGGAGCTCCCAGACTGAAGCCATTCCAGCAGCCTGGTCACCGGAAGCAGAGGCAGCACCAGCACACACCTGTGGGGCCCTGGAAGGGCATCTGATAGGGAACATAGGCCCAGGACAGCCTGTGTGCACATCTCAGGGGCTCCAAGCCATGAGGAGGCAGCCAGGGAGCCAGGGACAGGCCAAGCTGAGGAAGGGGTTCCAGGAAAGCCTGCCTGCCCAGGCCCCATGGGCAGACCTGCAGGATAGCTGGGCTGCCCTCAAGGAGCCCAGGTTACTTTACATCCACAAGCAGAGGCAGACCCAGGAGTCATCTCATGGCAGTGTGGCCTCTGGGGATGGGCCCCTCTGGGCATAAAAGCCCACCTTATCCAGCAGCTCTGCAGGGTCTAGCCTCCCAGGAGCCATGCAGGGGATCTGGGCAGCACCAGGAATAGAGCAAGCACCCCTGGAGGGCCCACTGTGGGGCCAGGGTGGAAGGGGCTTTGGGTGGTGCAAGGTTCTGCCCTAGACAGACTCTCCTCCAGTCAGCCCTGCCCAGGGGGTAAGGTGGCCATCACCCACACTCCACAGACATGGAGACTGAGGCCTAGAGAGTCTGAGCAATGGTCTCAGATACCACCCCATCCCACCCCTATTGCACAGACCACCTTGGCCCAGGTCAGAGACAAGCTCTCCAATGGGACTTAGGCCCCTGGGTCACTGCACCAGGTCTAGCCTAAGGCCTGTTACCCCAAACCACCTGCAGCCCCTACAGACAATCCTTATGCTGAAGCCCCTCGCCTTTTCATGCCGTCCCCTTCTGCTGTGCTGAGATCTAAGGGATATCTCAGGGAAGGTCTGAGGCCAGAATGAGGCTGGCTCCATCATAAGAGGAACTGTCCCCAAGGGCAGGGCTGCCTAGTCAGCCTAGGTGTGGCAGCAGTGGATGGGATTAGAGTGGGAGACTGACACTTAGCCTGGACGCCCACTGGGGCAGGTCTCCTGGCTTCCCCCAGCACCTACCCTGATCTTGCCAGCTGCTGCAGCAATACTGACTGTCATCCCAAAGAGGCAGGGCAGGCATTCCAAACCCATGCTGAGATGGGACACTGAGCTCTCTGATGGGAGGCTACACCCTGGGAACAAGTCCCATCTGGGCCTCTAGATGCCCTGGTGGGCAGGTGGGTGTGGACAAGGGGGAACAGCCCCAAGTCTAGACCTGCCTGAGCTTCCAGGAAGAACAGAGAGTATGTGTCCTGTGGATGGGGTAGGCTGGGCACCGAGGACTCCAAGATGTGTGTATGATTGTGTGTGGATGCCACATGTTTATACATAAATGTGCATGCCAGGAATGAGCAGGCATGTGATTACGCAGGGGGTGAGCGTGCAAGTGGTGACATGGAGCATCTGTGTTATAAGCATGGTTGTGCACACAGTTTATGTGCCAATGTGGCATGAGTGTACAAGCGTGTTCACAGGTGTGTGCATGTTACTTCAGTGAGTTACAAGTGTGTGAGTATGAATACATGGGAGGATTGAGTGTATGACATGCGTGCAAGCATGTGTGTAGTATAGTACACCAGTGAGTGGCCAGAAGCTGCACGTGCATGTACAAATCTACATGCTCGAGGGGTAAGGACAGGGCTGTATGTGACCTGGGCACCATTGCAGAGGAGGGGACTTTCCCAAAGAGCTGCCTGTGAGGTTTGGACCAGCACAGGGACAGGCTCTCTGAAGTTGGGGCCTGGGGGGAGGCACAGCACAGTGGGGGCAGGGAGTTTGGGTTGAGGATTTGTGGGACTCCCTCTGCACCCATCCAGGTTTGCCAGAATAGGTGACACAGGCCCAGGACGCACTCTGCTACAACCTAAGGCACCTCACATATGCCTATCTCCCACTTCAAGGACCCCTCAACCCCATGTATCAACCAAGAGTCAGCACTCTTAAAACTGGCTGCCCCATTAAGTGCAAGGGGGGACAGCCTGGAGAACAGGGAGTTGTACGCCTTCCTGCCGTCAGCCTGGGTCTCATCTCTCTGTCCACCCTAGCCTCGGAGCTCCCAGTAATCTGCACGAGGCCCTGATCTCTGGCTGCTCTGGGCCAGATGACACAGTCATCCCATGGGCCACTGCCTGCTTTGCAGTGGCATTATAGGGAAGCTGCAGAGAGGGAAACTGCAGAGAGAAGCCAGTACACATTTCTGACCAAGCCCTGGAGGGGGATGCCCAGGAAAGGACCACAGTGGGAGCCTGAGTAGGAGATAGGAGCCAGAGGTGAGGGCCAGGTGATAGACCCTACAGATGGAGATGGCTGGGGCTGGTGTTGCTGATGGGGGTGGGGAACGGTGGGGGTGTTAGGGGTGGGGTGGTGGCAGATGCTAACAGATGAGAATGCTGTGGCCAGTGGTGATGACTGGCAGGAGGAAGGTGTGGGAGGGTGCAGATTTGTTTGTGAAAATGGCCATGCAGCTTGCTCTGTGCTCGCACTGGCCTCTGTCCCCATGAGCCCACAACTGAGCAAAGACACCAGGGCAGTGGCATACCAGCATTATGAGTGTTACTTTTCTTTGTGAGGACACCTATGCTTGCACTGTGCACCTGTTTATGCTGCATGCAGTATCTGTACCTGTGTGTGTAGGCCTTGGGTCGTGTCAGGGGTGGCTGCAGCCTGCTGTGATGAATTTGGTGTGTCTTATGCAGTGTAGCTATGGGCACGGACAGTCTCATACAACAGGGAATGCATTCTGTCACCTGTGACCTAGCTGCTCAAAGATGCACCTATCATCCCTTTGGCATGCCCATCATCAAAGTCATCAACATTGTTTAAGACCCTCTTGTGGCTCGTGTACCCAGGACACAGGCCAAGGCCTCCAGGGCTCTGAGATGTGGTCTGTTCCCTCTGAAGCCCCAATCCTGCCATGGACCATCCTTCTAACTCCTGTCTATTCCTTACACCTGGACTGCCCCCAGGGCCTTTGCATGGCTGTGCCCTCTGTCCTGTCCAGACCTTTTGATCCCTTCACTGCCTGCATACCCACCCCTTCCGCCATGCCAGCTGGTTGCTGCAGCCTTTGGAAGCCTGCTGGGGGAGCCCCCCACGGATGTCTCCCTCCCACACCCCCACTGGTCTTGGCACTTGGGAGAGGGTTGGACAGAAACCAGCCCTCCTCCTTGCCCACTGCTGTCTCCCAGTGTGAGTATGTGCATGTCAGCACCACCACGCTCACTTCATCTATGTGCAGGGGATCCCCGGCCCTGTGTTTATTTAGAAACCGCAGCTCTGCCCAGTGGCCCAGCTGCAGTCAGGGAGGCCAGAGAGTTCCAGAGGACAGTGGGAGAGCAGAGCTGGGAGTGCAGGCACCGGGGAATTGACACGCCCTCCAGGGTCAGGGGCTGGGGGTGTTAGGGTCTTCCTCCAGGGTGCACAGCAGGCAGACACAGTGTGGTTTGACCAAATCTTGCACCCACAGCAACTCACACGAGTCCTCCGCCGCGCCACGCTTACACATGTGGAAGTCTGCATGCTTGCACACACGTGCCCGCAGCCTACTGGACAGACACGCACGTGCACGCGTGGCACAAATGTACACATGCACGCAAACATGCTTGCTCACGCCTGTGCACGGCGTAGGGGGCATGGAGGCCAGGAGAGACGGGGACTCAGGGTGACACGCGAGGCGCGTCACCGGCTCCAGCGGGAGCAGACCGGCGGGTGAGAAGCGGCAGTCGTGGCTAGGGCTGCCCAAGATGGGGCCTGAGCCGCGGGCCGGCCGCGGAGGAGACGGAAGGGGCGGGCGGGGCGAAGCAGGAGCGGCGCGGGCGCCCTCTCTCGGCCGTCCGGAGAGGCGCGCCCGGCCCTCCGCCCTCCGCCACTGCAGCCCCGCGCCAGCCGCCTGGGCCTGGAGCCCCCCGTCGTCCCCAGGAGACCAGCTTCGAGGCCTAGAGGCCCGCTCCAGGAGGCGGGGCCGGGCCAGGCCAGCAGGCCAGGGGGAGAGGGCGCCGCAGGAGGCTGCCTGAGCCTGGAGCGCTCGGCCGGCCTTGCCAGGAACGCGCTCCTGCTCGGCCCCGCGGCTGTGTGGCCGCAGGCCCGAGCTCCCTACAACCCAGCCCGTCCGGATGCCGCAGACTCAGCACGCTGCGGACCCAGCACATTAGATCTCGGGATGAGCGCGCGCGAAGGGTCGGGGCTGGGAGGGCTCCGAGAGCAGAGCCTGCGCCCCATTTCACAGACGCGGACACCGAGGCCAAGAGGGCCCGGAACCTGGAGCACGGGAAAGGACCATAAGGGCTTCACAGCTTGACTGGTCCCCTCCCTGGCCCGGGATCCGGAGGAGTGCGGCGTGATGCCGAGGGCTACGAGTCGCCCTCTCTCCGCCCCCGCGCGAGACCGCGGCGGCAACAGGCGCCCTTCCCAGGTATCGGAGGCGGCAAAGTGCCGGCTCTCGCCCCCAGCGCAGCGCCCGCCCGCGGAGCCGCGTGCTGCTCTGGCTCACCCCCGGCCTCCAGGCTCGGAGCTCCTGGGCCAGCCTCCCGCCCCCCAGATCGAGGCGCAACAAGTCTGAAAACAGCTACGAGGACCCGCGAGCAAGCCAAGAGGGAGAGCGCCAGGCGCTCCGGGATCCCGGACGCGCGCCACATCCGCCTCCAGGGACCGGGCGCGGGCGGCGGGCGCCCGGGGCTGACTCTGCGGGCTGCCCACATCGCTTCCCAGGTCCCGAGTCCTCGTGGGCGGGGACGCGCCCCGGAACCCCTCCGCTACCCCATTCCCCTGCTTGACCTTGCTGGGGTTCTCAAAGCCGGACCTGGCGGCACCCCAGCGAGCAGGGCGTAGAGTTTTGCTGCCGCCGCGGGTCCAGAAAGGAAAGGCTTCCCCCTCGACCTCCTTTTTTGCCTCCTCAGGTGCGAGGATCGCCGAAGAATGGAATGCTTGGGGGTTCTGGGGGACGTTATAGTAGCCCCTCCAGACCCCAAACACGGTATGCGACCTCCCAGATATGAAAAGGGTCCCGGGCTTCCGTTACCCCCACGCTTCCGCCCGCGCCACCGCTGCTGCTTCCCCGCGGCGGCTCCTCTTTGGAGGAGGCGTGTGTCTGTGCCTGACCAGGAGGGCACAGAGGGTCTACTTGAGTCCCCAGGGAGGGGCTGGAGTGCGGACTTCCCAGCCCCTTCCCTAACACACGCCAAGCGCTTTCTCTGGAGCGGGGGTGCGCCCCTTGCCCACCCACACTCCTTCCTGCCTTTCAACTATTCCGGAGCTGCCGCTGAGGAATCTGCGCCCCAGCCGCGGGAGAATGACGGGGAGCTCTCCAAGGGAAGGGTGCTGAGGGAAGGGGGTTAGGGCTCTTCAGGTCCCAGCCCAGGTCCTTACACTCCGAGAAACTTGGAAGCCCAAAATAAGAGTGGAAGGATTCCGCTGCCCAGTGGGCCTGGGTCTCGTTGCCAGGCTGGGCGCTAGCAGGGGCTGCTGGGGAGTGACCAAGCAGGAGCCACCGTTGCCGGGCAGAGGGACTGGGGCTCGGAACCGCAGCCTCCAACAAGCCCTCTCCGCCACCTCGCTCGGCGGAGGTTCTCAGCTCTGCCGTCCCCTCCCAATGGCAGAGGCGCGCTCTGCTCCGCCCGGAGGGCTGCGGAACCAGCGGAGAGGGTTCCTGGCCGGGGCCAAAGCTCCCGTATTCGCCGGGAGGGGGCGGGGGCCATGCTCCTTCCTTCAGGCAGCTCCGCGCGGCTCTTACGAACGCGGCGGTACTGGAGGGCCAACGGCCTCAGCTTGCTGGGGACGCGGACCCGGGAGTGCTCGGCGCCCGGCCCCGCAGCTTTGCGCGGAGAGGGTATGGGGCCGACCCAAAGTTCAGAGCGGCTGATTCGCGCGGCCTGTCCGACCGAGTGGAAAGGTAGACAAGGAGGGAACGAGCGAGGGCGTCCGAGTGTGTGTTGGGGGGGGGCGCCAAAATAGCCCTCCAGCAGAATTGGGAGTGGGGGGTGAGGAACCTCTCCGAGGAGTCTCCATTGCCAATGGCAGGTCTATGAGTAACGGCTTCAAGGAGTCTGGGTGCTTCTCAAGCCTGCCCCCGGCTCTGTGCGTGGAGGGAGGACGTCTCGGCCCCTATACAATGTCTGTAGGGGGCTCTAGATGTGATTAGAAGAGGGTACACATAAGGGGTATCTCTCCTGAGCCTGTCCGGGTCTATGTGTGGCTGAGGGGGGCCGATGAGGGGTTCCCTTAGACCCCTGCCGGCGTCGGTATGTGTTGGGGGTGCAAGGGGAACGCCCTCCCCAGACTGCTCTGGGTCTGTGCATGTGATGGGGAGGCTGCCAGCCTGCTAGGCTGAGTGTATGGATTGGGGGGAGGTGAACAACGCAGAGCAGCCTCTCCTACGTCTAGGGTCGCCCCCTCCTCAGCCTGCCCAATGCGGGTTCGCAAGGACCTGCCACATTCCTTGCCACGGCTGGAGGAGGCAGGGGGCTGGGGGGTCCAAACTCCCGAGCTCCCAGCGCAAACCTCGGAGCTGCGAAGAAGCCCCAAACGGCGAAGTTAAGAAGTCCGGGCACCTGCCCCTCCCCCGCCTCCTCCCGCCCTCGCTGAGCCCCCTCCCGCCGCGACCCCAAACCCCCACCGAAGCCTTCCTTACCTTCCCCAGTAGCGGCGGCCCCGCCGGCGAGGACTTGATCCGGCGAGTTGCAAATCCCAGGGAGCGCCCCGCGTCGCCAGCGGCCGAGTCCGGCGCCGGACCGGAGGGGGGGCTCTTCCTGCTGCCGCCGCCCCCAGCCGTCTCCGGGCCTCGCCGGGACGCCCCTTGGAGCGCTCCCGCCGGCGCACGCAGACCCCCTCCCTTCCCCCAGTCTGCAGGAGCCCCCGGGCGTCCAGAGGGTCCCGATGCCCGCGCTGCGGGCTGTGCGGGGCGCGCGGGCCCGGGCCCGGCCAGGACGCGGCGCGGCCGCTTGTGCTCCCGGCTCGCCGGCTCCGTGCTCTCTCCGCCGGGGCCGCCGCCAACGCCGCGCCCGCCGCCGCCGCCTGCGCCCGCCGCTCCCTCTCCGGCCGCCGCCGCTCCGCTCCTCTCTCCTGCCCCGCTCTTCTCGCCTTTTTTCCCCTTCCTGAGGGGGGGGCCTGCCGAGCCGAGCCGGGGGCGGGGCGGCGCGGGGAGGAGGAGGAGGAGGCCGAGGACGTTGAGGAGGAGGAGGAGAGAGGCGAGAGCAGCTTCCCCCCACCCGGCTGCCGGCGCTCCCCAATCTCTCTCTCTCTGAAACTGGATCCCGAATCGGGAGCCAGAGACTGCATTACGGATTACATCAGGCTTTATAGAGCTTCCAGATCACACATTAGAGGGGGAGCGCGAGCGGGGGGCGGGGGCGGGGGAGGGGAGCGCAATAAGGGTGGGGGGCGGATGAACCGCGCACTCCCGCGCACACCTGGGGAAGCCCGGCTCCTGCCTGGTGCAGCAGGAAAGCCGGGAGTTGGGTCTCTGGTCTCTGCCTCCCCAGGAGCAGGGGAGTGGCCGCCTGGATGGATAGATGGTGGATGATGGAGGGTCCGACGAATGAATCGAGGGACGGAAGTTCGGGGTGTGAATAGACAATACAGGTGCGTGGGTGGACGGCTGATGGAAGGACTGACGAGGCAGGTGGATGTAGAGGGAAGTGATGGGAAGGGATGGTTAGATGGACAGATGACTGGAAGGACCTATGGAAGAATGGATGGAAGGTGGGGAGTGAAGGAGAGAGGTGAGGTTGGTAGGGTTGAGTGGGTAAGGGATGGACAGCCTAGGTGCAGGATTGAGTGGATGGGGGTGCCCAGATGGAAGGATGGTGTGGAGAGGAGTGTGAGAGTGGGCTGGTGGGCAGAAAAGAAAGTCAGAGGTAATGCCCCAGACCCCATCAAAGGGGATCAGATGTTGGGGCTGTGAATTGCTCAGGTTGGGTTTGCCCAGGCCTTCCTCGAGGCCACTCCCGTTCTGCACGTTGCTGGGGAGGAGTTTGGGGAGGAAAGGAAAAGGAGATGGGCTTGAAAGGGAGGTCTAACCTGCTACTGACCCTGTGCAGCTGTCCCCAGGCCCGTCTTCCCCATCGTCCATTCTTCTTCGACTTGGTGACATTAGAGACATCCCAGTCCTGCATCTGGACATTGTTCTTTATCAGCTGATGGAGACAGGCCCTTTGGCTGCCTCATCTCCCAAGGTAAACCATCTGCAGTCCCTCTGCTGCTTGGAGCTCTGGCCAGGTGCCCAAAGGGGGCTCTTTAGCTGAGAACCAAGTCCCAGAGGAATGACCTCAAGAGAGTGACCTCAGGTCTTTCTCCAGCAGGAAATTTCTGTCTCAAGCCTCTTGCTCTGTTTCACCATTGTGGTCCACTCTGATGTGAAACCCTCTGCATGGATGTCCATTGCTTTGCTTACTTACCATTGTAGCAGGCCATTGGCACCATTGCTGTTCAAGCCCAACATCTGGTCCACCTGTCTGCTTCTCTCAGCAGATCCAGCCAGGGTCTCAGTTAGGGAGCCACCTCTGTCACCAGCACAATTAATTCACAGTCACTGTCACATTCTCAGCCTGAAAGCCAAGACCCACCCCCACATTGTCCTGCCCTGGCCCCCAATCAATGCCATCTCCCTCTGACCACCATGTCAAGCAATGAGGCAGGGGCTCAAGGCAACCAGGCACTGTGCTCAGTTCACCAGACAGAACTGTGTCCAAATCAGCCCTTGTGAAAGGCCAGCCAGGGTATCCTGAGGCACTGGTCAGAAGGGCCGTAGAGGCACAAATCTGGAGGCAGTAAGGGAAGGTCAGGAGAGGTCCTCCATCCCCTCTAGCCTCATGGGCAGCACCATATCTTCTTCCTGGGAATAAGCCTTCTTTGGGAATATTATAGACAAAGAGGAGGGGTTGCCGGGGCTGCCTCTGAGGACCCCCTGCCTCCCCTGCCCACCCTCAACCGGATACTGGCGCTGTTCGACCTTGCTCTGGTCTCCTGGCTGCACAGGCATCCATGGCCACCAGGGGGCCTCTGACGTTAGGCCTCAAGGCTGCGGTGAGGCGGCAGCATCTTGGAGTGGAATTTCAGCCCTTGTTCTGTCACCGGCTTCTTCTTTCCTGCTTTGGGATCCCACCCTGGGGACTCAGGACAAGGCCGAGGCCCTGCCAACTTGGTCATCCAGGGCAAAGAGGTCTCCCCTCTCAGAACAGGGCTTCTAGGCAGGTCTGTGCTTTTCCCTGCCTGCTTGGGGCTTCCGCTTCCCTCCCTAGCGTGTCCTTTTAGAAAATTGCCCCCCCCCCCCCACCCGAATCCAGAACTAGATAGCCCCACCTTCCATTGCACAGAGGAGAGGAGGTCACTGGCCCCTGGTGATCAGGTGTAGGGAGTTCTGCGCTCTGCCCACGGGACTCAACTCTTAGCTGCCTGCCCTCAAATAGAGTCACATTCACCCTCCTGCAGCCTCAGTTTCCCTGTTGGTACACACATACCTTGACTTAATGATTTTGAAAGCTTCTAACAGCACAGACACTCCAGGATTCTAGAATGCTAAACCAATGGCTGGTTTTCCTGAGATTTGCCTCAAATGACATCCCACACTCTCCTTGCCACTACACACCTCACACCCAAATTCGTCTCTTTCTGGGGGCCTGGCCATAGCCCCAGGAAAGCCAGGTTTGGCTCAGCACCTGGAGGGTGGAATTGGTGGCTGCAGCTTTTCTTCCTTCAGTCCTGGAAGGAAGAAAAGGCCCTGACCAGTCCCTTGACCATAGCCTTAGACCCAGCTGTGACCCTCTCTGAAATCAAACTCATTGCACGTGAGTCCTGACCTGTGGCAGTTTACAACCAGGCCTTTGTCCCAAGGCTCCTTGTAGACTCAAAGACATCCCTGAGGGATGGAAAATAGAAGTGGGGGGCGGCACCCGTGGCTTAACGGAGTAGGGCACTAGCCCCATATGCCGGAGGTGGTGGGTTCAAACCCAGCCCTGGCCAAAAAAAAAAGAAAATAGAGATGGGCCAGGGCCAGGGCCCCAGAGGGGAAGTGGGAAGAGCGCCTTGAAGACTTATCTCAGTGGTTCTCAACCTTCCTAATGCCGCAACCCTTTAATACAGTTCCTGTGGATTGTGGCCCACAAGTTGAAAACTGCTGACCTATGTTTCCAGCTATTTTTTTTTAATTTTTTTTATTAAATGATAACTATGTACATTAATGCAATTCTGGGGTATAGTGTGGTGTTTTCACATACAATTTGAAATATTTTTGTCAAATGTTTCCAGCTATTTCACACTGGACCATCTCATCCTCAGGGAGATCACAGGCAGCACCAGGGCAGGCTAGATCCAAGCTCCCTGAGTCTTGTCTGAGCTCTCAGCCTGACTTCAGGGACTTCCTCCACCTCCCCTCCCCCAGAACTGAAGTGTTACAGGAGTAAGCAGGAGGAAGGCAGGATTTCCAGCGGCTCATGAGCTCTGCAGGGCAGAGGCTAAAGACCCTGTGTGCCGTGCTGGCTGCACACAGTGAGTAGTTGGTAATGCACAGGCATAGTAATTAATTGTGGGAGCAACTTGCTGCAATTGGCCTCCCAGTCAGGACATTCAGAGTCCTCGCCATGCCACCCCAAGGCTTTGTCATTGTGCACCCCTCAGCCCCTCACACCCCCAGCTCAGCCCAAAGGCCCCCTGTGTTGTTAAGATGTTAGGAAAGTCAGGGAAAAGGGGTTACTCTGAGAAAGTGATGGCGAGGGCAGAGGCTCCCATTAACAAGGTTCTAAAAGTAGACTCTGCTGGCTTCTCCTCCAAGAAGACTGCCTTAGTCTTCTAATCAGGCATGGTTCATTTCTGTGTCCCAGACACGTTGCATTTGCCCCTGTCTAAGCACACCCATCAGCAAGTCATACATTCTGGGACCCTCCCTGGCCCCTCTGTGCAGAGCCTCCTGCTCCTGCCTGCGCCCAGTGAAGAGCATCAGAGTAGTTGGCCCCTCCACAAGGACGCTGCACCCCAAGGCCTGCCCAGGGTTAAGGGCGACAAAGACAAGCAGGAGGAAAGGTCTGGGGAGATGCAGTCAGTCTCAGCTCCCTGAAGTTCCACCAGCCTAGGCCAAGTCTGCACATGTGGAGGGGACTCAGGCCTGGATTGCTTTCCAGCCACCCCAATGCAGGGCCAGAGGGGAGGGAGAAGGGTTATAAGGAGGTAGGCCCAGGCCCCCAGGAGGCTGGCGTTCCCCCCACAAGCCCCTGCCCCCTTTCTCTCTTCCCTCCTGGCCTCTTCTTACCTCTTTCCTGGGCTGCCACCCTGGACTGGGGTGGCAAAGGACAGAGAAGGCCTGACCTTGAGGCCTAGGCACCTGAGCCTAGGAACAGTCTCTTGAGGCCTCTGTCCAGGGAACCTCCTGTAACAGTAGCAATGTCTCAAGTCTGCACCTTGCTACAAGGCTGCACTGGCCACAGTGGCTGCTGAGTGCTTAAATGTGGCCTATGGACCGGGAAACTGAATTTTTAATTTTACTGACTTTAAATTCATGTAAACTTAAATAGTCACATGTGGTTGGTGTCTACTATATTGGAAAGCACCTTTCTCATGGTCATCTGAGCCAGTATCTGGCCTCCATCCAAGTCCTGAGGTTCCCTTCATGGTGGGGCTCTAGGCAGAGGGTGCAAGTGCTGTGGCTATAGGCCCAGCTAGTGACCAGGTGAGCCCAGACCCTCCTGTTCCCACATAGGGACTCCAGGAGGTAGTGGGGGTACATTTGGATGGGTCACTATAGTCACCACAGCCCAACAGGCTGGGTTATGTTCTGGCACCTCTATTTTTTAACTACTTGTCCTCAGGAAACGCACTTATCCCCTCTGTGCTGTCTGCTTCATCTGTAAAATGGAGACAGTGACAGCATCTGCCGCTGTGGCCTTGGTTAGGGTTACAGAGCAATAGCGGGGGCCCAGTCTGGACTGGGAGCATCAATGTACTGTGAGCCTCCCTGCTCAGAGCCAGGGCCCCTGCTCTCGTTGGCCAGCTTCCCAGCTTCACTGCTGCCTTTTCTGTCCACACAACTCAGCCCAGCACAGGGGCCAGGATGCCCTTTTCCAGCCCCTCTGGCTCAGCAAGGTGCTGTAGGTGGGAGCTTGTCTCCCCACGCCCCATCCCCTATAGCTCCTGCTCCCACTCTGCAGTGCCCTGGAGTGCAGTTCCCCTAAGGCCCAGGGACAAGCCACATGTACCCCCTCTCCAGCCCTCTGTGCCTACCCACCAATACCCACACACTGTAGGAAGGCCTGAGCTAGTGATGCTCCCCGGGGAGGGCAGGGAGAAAGTGGTGCCTCTAGACCCTGGGCTGTTGCATTCCCACAGACCTGCCTCAGGCCTGCTGCAGCCTCATACCCTAGCTCTCCCCTCGTTCCCACCCTCTGAGTGAGGCTTGAGAAGCCAGCCTGCTCTCCCCAATCCTGAGTAAGCACCTCCCCTCACAGATTGAGGGTCACTTGGAGGATGCCAGGCCATGAAGGGCTAAGGGCCCTGCAGCCCAGGTAGGGCACACACTTCTCTTGGGAGCACCTGAGGATGCTTCCCCCCAAGGTGAGTCCCCATAGGCTCACCTCAGTGGGCAGAGGGCAGGGGCAAGCAGGCAGGAAAAGGTCAGGGGAGTGTCCCATCCCACTTTGAACTCTGCCAAGACCCTTCTGTGGCTGCAACTGCAGCTGCCATCTTCCTGCACTCTCCGGGGATGGCTCACAGAGGTACAAGAGCTGGCCTAGGACACACAGCAGTCCCTGGAACCCAGGCCCAGGTCAGGCTGCCAAAGAGGAAAAGGAGGGAAGGAGAATTTCCTCAGCACTTGTTTGGGGGAGACTCGAGACTCAGTGCTTTGAAGCATTTCTCAACTCCTTGGGCACCCTCCTTGGCTTCTCTGGTCTCCCTGGGGTAGGCAGTAGCAGGAAGGTGGTGGTTTGGGGATATTTCAACCACTTATTCTTACAACTCTCCTTGTGAGAACCAGGTGCCATCTCAGGTTTTCCTGACACTGCTTGGGGGGGCTGGGTGGAGAAGAAGCAGGTTAAGGGCCTTGCAAGGTGGCAGCAGCCAGTCAGCACTGTGGTTGTGGGGCTCCCAGTTGCGGGGGAGGTCCTCAGGGCCTGAAAGACCCCTGCAAATGTCCTGATGCATCTTCTCTTGACATGGTCTCAGCAGTTGGCAGAGGGGGCAGGGATGGTCCCGTTGCAGAGTTGGAAGAACTGCACTTCCAAGAGGGGCTGGGACCTCCCCAAAGTCACACGGCTAGCGGCCAGGACCAACATGAGCATTTGCGATCTGACCAGAGTAGGGTCCAGAGTCATGAGCTTATTCTTTGCTAGGAAATTTCAGGATTGATAGCAGAAAGGAAGGGCAAGGGGACAGTCACCTCATAACAGAGAACCGCTCCCAGTCCTCACAACACCCTGACTCAGCACTGACCCTGTTTCTAGAGTTCTGACCCTTCATCCCCACCTGAGCTTTGGTCACATACTGATCCTGATTCCTCATCACACCAAGCTCTGATTCTTGAACATTGAGCCCAACTCTGGGTACACGCTGATTTCTGATCTACAGTCGTAGACCAAGCCCTGATCCCTATCACATCCTGGTCACACCTTGAGGATGGGCATCAACAAGTATTTATCAAGCCTTTCTTCTGGGCCTGGCACCCTGCCCACACCAGCCTCTCCTCTACCCCACCCCCAGCACCCTTGTTCCCAAGACGGAGACTATGTGCCCTTCAGGGCCTGGGCACAAAGGGGCTCTTGGGGTCCCCCAGATCAGACCCCCTGAAAGTCCTCTAATCTGTCACTCTGAGGATGAGCCTTGGTGGTCCAGCTCACTCTCTAGCAGGAGCCAACTCGGCCTGAGAGTGTGCACCTGGGAAACATGGCCTTCATTTGCCTGTGGGATCAGAGGTCTTTTGTAAGGGTAGGTGTGACTTTGTCCTCTAAGGCTTCAGGGCCTCCAGTGACCATGAACCCCAAGCCCTTCCCCACTCACTAGGCCTGTCTTGGTCCACCCTGGCTACCTTTGTCCTGAGATTCTTTCTATACCCAAGGAAACCTCCCCTGCCCTGGGGTGAGGGCATCCCCTGCCTCAGTGTCCAGCCACCCTCTGTTGTTGACATACTGTGGTCTGAGACTGATTGAGGGGTGGGACACAAAGGGATCACGTCTTGTGTCTCTCCTCAAAGCCCAAGTGCCCACTGGTGATGCCTGAGTCTAGGAACTGTAAGAATAGTGCAGTGGACATGTGGATGCTTCACCAAACAATGACAGGGCAGCAGTGCTGTCCTATTGCGTTTTCAATCAGGTACTGATGTTTCAAAGCCTTATTCTTCCTCCTCTGACTCCTCCACCCCAGTCCCTCACCAAGCTCTAAGCCAGAGGCAGGACAGCCCACCCTGAGGACCAGGCTCCTGCTGGGAGGTGGGCTGGACCTCCAAAGCTGGGATCTCCCAAAGGAATACAGGAAATTTGCATGTTCATTTGCATATTGTTTGCATTCCAGTCAAAGGTGGAATCAATCTTCCAGCTCCTGGGGTTGTTTCCTAGAACTGCAGCCCTCCCTGAACCTGGCAAATGTGTGGTTGCTGGGAGGGGGGCCCGAGGAGGGGGCGCTACTGGGAATGGACTTCACATGGTGATGATAATGCACAACATTTGTTCAGTACTTTAATATTTACACACTTTCAAATATTTCAACTCAAAAACATTGGAAAGTAGAGAGGTTAGAGAACAAAATTCCCCTCTGAAAGTTAGGGAAACTGAGGCTTAGAGACAGCAAATCAATGTACAAGATCACACAGACAGCAAATAACCTGGCAAATCCTCTCCTGTTCTTCCAGACCAATCTGCCCCGTAGCCACCTGCCCCTAACAGTCCTCTGCCTGCAGTCTGGTGTGGAAGACAGATGATGGTGGTGATTGTGATAGTGATCATATTAATGGTGTTTATGCCAGTTGTGAGGGTGGCAGTAGTAGTGGTGGTGCTTTTGGGAATAGTAATGACAACATTAATTTTGATGATATTGAAGAGAATGGACCTGCCTGGTTTGGGTAACTCAGGGTGCTGAGAACTGAGTCTGTGTGGCTCTTTCCTGCTTGTCTCCTGATCCAGCTAGTGGCTCATTTAATGCCCATCTCATTCTGGAATCTGGGGGGGTAGGGAGGATCCTGCCCCACCAAGCTCTTCCCATATCTTATTCACCAACTCTCCCAGGCAGCCCCTGTGGCTGTGTCATCTGTCTCTCAGCAGAAGGAGTGGCAGGGCCTGGAGCATCCATTTCTGCCCCATCCCAGACCCCAGCTCAGGCCTTAGCCCAGGGAGGCTTGACTAGGCTGCGGTGTGATGAGTGGAGATGTGAGAAGTCCAGATATGGGGGTGATGTGCAGACAAGGGGGAGCAGCTCCTGACATCTCCAGGGATACACATCACTCTGCAGTGGTCTCCTCCCCTCTGCAGCACATGGCCCTAGGCCAGCTCACTAATCTGGGATGTTAATTCACCTCCTCTCTGCCCGCCACTAGAGCTGGGCCCTCAGGGCCTCCGTCTCCCACGGGTCTCAGCCTAGGTGTGCACAGCTGCATGTGCACGTGTGTATGCACACACAAGCATAAAAACACAGACATCAAGTTTACACATACTCGCATGCAGACACAACCGGCACATCGGACCTGGGTGGCCCTGGATCACACAGCCAGGTAAGGTGGCATCATCCTTGGTTTTTTTTTTCCTAATCCTGGGACCTGCCCACTGCACTGTACCCCATGTGGCCTCAAATGACACCCAAGCCTCTGCAGGGACCCCCGATGGATGCAACCCAGCCATAGCTCCTGGGCTCTTAGGAAGGGAGCTGTGAGCACAAGAGGGCACCTCTTGTGTAATCCAGGGAACTGGTGGAGAGTCAGTGCCACCTGGAGGGGAGGTGGGGCCCACCCTTACTTATGAGTGTCTTTGATGTAGTGATGCCAGAGCTCTGAGAGCCTTGTGAGCAGAGTGTGGAATGGACTCCTTCCTGGTATCCTTCCTCCCTGTCCCGTATCCAGTGCGGACTGGACTCCTTCCTGCTGTTCTCGCCTCCACTCACCCAAACCCCTGTCCCAGCCCATCATCTCTAACCTGCTGGATAGAAGTGATTTAATGTCTCCAGATTAGTGAGCAGCTTGTCTCCCAAGCAAAGTCTTCCACAACTAGTCTGCAGAGGGGCTGCAGACCCTGGGACTTTGAGCCTCAGAGCAGTAGCCATGGCCAGAGAAAGAGAGAGAACACTCAGGCCGCTCTGCTCCCCATGACCAGGGACTTCCTGATTTTGAAGCCACCTCCTCACATGCTGCATTTCTCAATCCCTAGAGCACCTCTCACTTGGCCAGATGTGCTTTGAATAAATGAATGGCCAACTGAATGAATGAATGCAAGGATGAGCAGACTAGTTGTGGAAGACTTTGCTTGGGAGACAAGCTGCTCACTAATCACTTTCATCCAGCAGGTTAGAGATGATGGGTTGGGACAGGGGTTTGGGTGAGTGGAGGCCCAAGGTCTCTGCATGAGGCCCCATCTCCTTCAGAGCTGGGCTCTTGCTTCCCTGTCCTCTCAGCTGTCCTGTCCCCAAGCAGAACAGCCAGGGATGAAGCCCACAGTCAGGGCTCCATGTCAGGTCCCAGGAAGATAGCACAATGGGCCTGCAGGTGGAAGAGGCATGATCTCTAGAGACATAGCTAGTGTAGCCACCTCTAGGTTGTGGGACAGGAACAGCGAGCCAGGCTCCACCCTGCCAACTGAGGCCTGCACTGAGAAATTAGGGGCAGGTCAGAAATAAGCCTAATGCAGCCCAGAGGTCTCTGCTACCTGCTCAAGGCCTCAGGTCACTTGCCTGCCTGCAGGTGCTGCCTGTGTGCCATGAAAGGTTCTAGAGAATAGAAGGAAAATGAGGCAGGGACACCTACGGGCCAGGAGCCACCTTGACTTTCCTGCCATCCTGAGCCTGGCTCCTGGGAGCTCTACCTGGGGCCTCTCCCGAGGCAACCCTGGCTGGGGAGGAGAGCCCAGCGAGCCTGGTGGCCTGGGAAGTGACTCATATGGAGATGTCTGCTGGAGAATGGTGGAGCACTGTCTGCCAGATTAAATTAGGCGCCTCAAAATTAAAAATACATATTTATTTTAACCGGTCGGGGTGTTCGGAGAGAGATGAAAGGGAGGGGAGAGGAAATATTACAAATTAGATAATTAAGGAAGCAGAGAGGAGCATGCTGAAACCAGAGCAAGGAGGGTAAATTGTGAATTCCCTGAGCCTTGCCAATTTAGAGGGTAGAAAAAAGGAGTTACAAGCAAAGAGAAAAAAATAAACAAACAGGCAACAAAAACCTAGCCCAGCCAGCCCGAGCAGTTTCCATTAGTGCTCATTTAGGGAATTAGCAGAGGGGAAACAACGGGAGCTGAGCAGGCCCTGGGGCCTGCAGGCAGAGGACAGGCACCATGCAAAGCCCGAGGGGGCTGGGCCCGTGGGCATCTAGGGCAGAAGGAAGGGGCTGTGGCTTGGAAGCCTGGCCCGGCCCATCACAAGTACAAGCCCATGTGGCTTGGCCTGCTGAAGGAGGGCAAGCACCTGGTGGTGCGGGGGGGGGGGGCACAGGCTAGGGATGGCTGTCTGGGGACTGGGTGGTGCCTGCGCTGACGACGGCACTGGGGTGCCTGATGAAGATGCAGTGGGCAATGTGAGAGACTACAGACTGCATGGTTTTCCTGTTACCCCCACCCCCAGTTTTGATGCTTGATGGTGATGGAAGAAAGATGTCAGTGCTGGAGTCAGGCTAGTGTGAGGGAGGTACAGGAGCTTCTGGGGTGGGGTGGGGTGGGATGTGGTTGTCAGGAGGACACAGTGCATGAGAGTGATGGTAAGATAGCAGCCTGAGGTTTGCCAGGATGCTGGGATGCCCACGTGGGTGGACAGTGGAGCCCAGGTCGCTGCCCCTTCACCAGGCAAGCAGCCTCATCCCAGCTCTGACCCTGGATAGTCCCTGGGTCGAGGGTCTATCCCTCTAGGCGCACTCACACTGTCAGAATATTTCCATCTGAGGACACACCCAGGGGCCTGGGTGTGGGACAGAATGTGGCTCCCTTTGCAGGCTTGGTGGGAAGGCTGGCAGTGACCCAGGTGGAGGTGGCCAAGAGAGAACAATGTCCTTAACAGAGGACGAGGCTGTGTGCAGGACCAGGGTCTCCACGAGCTGTGGGTCCGGCTCCTGCCATGGTCAGATTCATGGCTGGATCCAGATCCTTGGACAGGATCTGGGGGTGTCCAGGATGTGCCACTGACTGAGAATATCTGTCAGATAGTTTGTGGGCTATGTGCATGTATGTGTGTGTGCATGTGTGTGTGTGGAGGCATCGGTCTCAGCTCACACCCACGAACACCCCTATGTCACACCCCAGTGTGCACTCTGCACAGTGCCCAGAGTGGGTCAGGCTGGTGATTTGGGTCACGAATGGGGCCACAGATTGTGTAACTCATCCCCCCAGGCTCACCTCCTTAGTGCCCACAGCTGCTGGTGACCTGCTGGCCCCAGATTTAGATGGCGTGAAGAACAGCAGCTCCCCAAAGCCTGAGGAGGTGGGGAAGGTTACTTCCCCCGAAATAACAGAAGGAAAGACACAGGGCCATCTCCTGCTCCCTTCCCCACCACTGCCCTAGAGAAACTGAAGCCCCAGTGCACAGCAGCCCAGGTGTGCAGCCTAGAACTCGTGATCTGGGAGCTCTGCTGGTTCTCCAGCCTCTGGATATCTGAGGGCAGAAGTAGTGGTGAGGTGAGAACAGGGGCCACAGGTTCCCAGATCCAGGTGGGGTGAAAAGGAGGCAGCTCTCCATGTGGGGAAGGGGCCTGCCCTGAATGGATGGCTCTGTGATTTTCCCCCATCCACATCTCCCTCGGTTTCCTAGTACCCTGTGAGGGGGCCAGATGCCCATTTTGCAAGTGAGGAAGGGTATTGGGCTGTGGTTCCCTTGACCAATCTGAGTCACACACAGCCTGGGGCATGGGCTCTTGGAGCTAAGGTCCCAACCTCTGCCCTGCTGCAGCCGAGCTACCCAGAGGCTCCCCTGTGGTGTTTCTGGGCCCACCCTGTGCCCCTATCCAACACTCTGTCTCTGCTGAATCAGTGTGGAAAGCAGGGTGTATTGGCATGAACCCATGTGTGTCAGCCCTGGGTATTTGTGTGGGTGTATTACGTGTACCTGTGGCTTATACATGTGCACATGTATGCTGGGGTGAACCTATGCTCACACTCCTTACATATGTATCTTGTGTGTTTACACATGTGTATACCCACACACCCTGTGTACATTTTCACATGCACTTGTGCACCCTGTGTGTAGAAGTGTGTACCTGCTGTGTACACAGACAAGCACACACACACACACAGGGCATGCACACGACGTGCAAACAGGGTGCATGTGCACGGAAACACACAAGATGTGCACAGGCCGCATGTGTATGTGTAAGTGCACCGTATGTTTGTATATGCCGTGTGCCCCCGTGCTTGGCGGGTGGGTGCAGCCAGAGGAGGGAGGCCCTGGAGAAACCTGTGGCAACACAAATAACCCTTAAGGATTATATAGAGTTTATGCTGTGCTTTTCACAGATCCAGGAAGGGTATGAGGTGCTGCCTGAGAATTTTATATCGAGTCAAATGCAGACCTGCCTGGTGCCCTGGGCATGGGAACCAGGGGCTGCCAGGTTCTTGGTCCTAGGTCACTTCTGTCCTGGGGACAACTGCCCTCTGCCTGGTCTGGGCAACTACCCAGAGCCACACCCAAGACCCACCTACCACAATCTCCCCCAAGGTGTCTTCTGGGAAGTTTTCAGTGGTCTATAAACAGAAAATCCAACTCAAACTGGCTTAAACTGAAAAGAGAGGGATTGGCCCATGTAAATGAAAGGTCTGGTGCTATTAGGGATTCAGGTGAAGTGAGATCAGGGCTTCGGCTCTGCTTCTCTGAGATGCGGCTTGCTTTGGCTCACCCTCACATGCCAACTCTGTCTTCATGATGGTTTACTTCACGGAGAAGGATAATTTCAGTGTCCCTGGCCCTGACCTGCACCTCACATGGTTCTTCCTCATTCCTGGTCTTGCATCTCACATCCACCGTGTGACCACCAGGCAGGAGCAGAGAAGAGTGGCCTGTGCTGCTCTTAAAGATAATTTCCCAAAAGTTGCACATGTCATTCCCACATCTCCCATTGATCAGAAGTGAGTGACCGAGCTTTAAGGGGAGCTGGGAGTGAGGTACCTTACCCTGGTAGCTACTTACCCAGTTGAAGACCCAGACCCAGGGTTCTCTTCCTGGGAAAATGGGCACTAGGTAAGTGGAGCCACAAGCAGCTAATGCTATAGACACCAATCCTGGGAATGTTTGGACCAGTGGAAGCCAGCCCAGCCCAGCACAGTGCTTGCCCTCCATAGTAAGGGCTCATGGATCTTGGTGTCCTGTTCCAGCCTCCTTGCTGGGAACCTCAAACTCCCAGATGACTAGATATTGTCTTCTTGGCCAACCCACAGTCTGGTGGGTTGGAACGTTTGGACCAGTGGAGGCCAGCCCAGCCCAGCACAGTGCTTGCCCTCCATAGTAAGGGCTCATGGATCTTGGTGTCCTGTTCCAGCCTCCTTGCTGGGAACCTCAAACTCCCAGATGACTAGATATTGTCTTCTTGGCCAACCCACAGTCTGGTGGGGGAAGGCAAGCCTTGGGGCCAGGCAGTGGGTGGCAAGGTACACCAGGGATGGTGGGACAGATGTAGAGGCACCTGAGGGGCCACTTCAGATGCTACAGGCAGGCAGGAGACCGGGAAGACCAAGATGGGGAGAACCTCCCGT
The DNA here is from genome assembly GCF_000181295.1 of Otolemur garnettii. NCBI lineage: Eukaryota > Metazoa > Chordata > Mammalia > Primates > Galagidae > Otolemur > Otolemur garnettii. The sequence continues at coordinate 366,090 of NW_003852686.1, forward strand.
GGTGGGCATCGGGCCCATGTTTGGCCGACCACACAATGTCCTACCTATGCAGCAGCCCAAAGTGTATTGTCCAGATGAGGGAAGGAGTGACCTGCAGGGGACAGGGGAGGACAGAGCAAAGTGGGAGGATGGTTCCAGGTCCCAGGCTGGTACCTACCTGGAGTCCATGGCTGGAGTAGCTACATGGCCAGCAGAGAGTGTGGGGCCCCCGCCTCCCAGTCTGCACTGTCTGCCTGCCTGCCCCACGCAGCCAGTCCCCTAGCCTGACCCCACCCTGCCACCCACCTCTGCCCTCATTGCCTCGTCCCAGATCCCTCAGAGCCACAGGGGCCTCGTTCTCATTCACTGGCCATGCAGGGAGCCAAAGTGTCATTTAATTAGTTAACAAGTCCTCTGCTATAGCAGGAGGGAGGTTTTTAGCACAACCCAGTTTGACCATTACATACAGAGCAATGGACAGACACGTGCCTCGGTCATGGCCTCTCTCTCTAGAGGGCCTGTGGACACAAAGCCTTCCCCTGCTAGCTCCCCATACTGGGACCCTGCAGAGGACCTGGGGAGCTACTGCATCAGCTTCTGGCCCCCTACCCCACATCACCCGCCATCCTCAGCCCTCTGCTCAGGCTCGAAAGGTGTGGCCAGATGTTGGACAGAGCTGGTAGAGGCCTGACCCAAGGGCAGAGGGGAGGCTGGCTGCACACTGGGAGGGCTGGGTACCCTTGCATTCAAGTTCCAGTCCTTCCTACCCACAGCCCTGTCCCCTGGCTGGGCCTCTGAGCCCTGGTGGGTAAAGGGTATGCAGGTAAATGAGATAGTATCACAGGCACCTGGCAGAGGCCAGCAGGTTGCAGGTGCTCAGTAACTACAGTTTCCACCTCTCATTTCCTCTGCTGAGCCTCCAGTCTGATGGGGACGGGCACCGTGCTCAGACTGCTGGCAGGGGACAAGCACCCCCTGATGCAGGACGAGAGGTAGAGGCCAGGAAGAATACTGGCGGGAGGGGTGAGACTCAGAGCTGCAGGGCTGATGGGGACAACAACATCACTGCCAATCATGTGTCCCGTGAGGAGCGAGACTGCCAGAGCCTCACCCTGAATGCTCCGACCAGGCATATGCCTGAAGCTCCATCATCTTGGGGTTCTAGTCCTGTCCTGGGGCTGCAGCTCCATCTTAGACAATTAAAAAATTAATTTCACATGTGGCGTTCTATGAATTTTAATCAGTTTTTATATTTAACATTCCCATAATCAGGATGCAGACCATACAGTTGTGTCACCACAACCCCCCCACTTGCAGTCACAGCTCCCCCAAACCCTTGCCCCTGACAACCACTCATGTGTTCTCTGTCATCACCATCCTGGCTTTTCAGGAATGCAGTGTGATAGAATCAGACAGGATGCCTCGCCCCAAGCCACTGAAACCCAGGCAGGTGTCACATGACCGGAGGTTTGTTTCGGTTTGTCGCCAGTCCTATCTCACAGTATGGATGTTCCAGGATTCGTTCACCTGTTCACCCTATGAAACATGTTAGGTAGTTTCCAGTTTGGAAAAAAAGATACTATGGACGTTGTCCATAAATTTTTATGAACATAAGTTTTTACTTCACTTGGGTAGTACCTAAAATGGGATTTCTGAGTCCTATGGTAAAGGTATGTCTAACTTTGTAAGAAACCTTCCAAACACTTTTCCAGAGCAGCTGGACAATTTTGCATTCCCACAAGCAACATGAGAGCGTTCTAGTTGCTCTGGGCTCTCACTAGTACTTGGTATGGTCAATATTTTTTATGTTAGCTATTCCAGTGGGTGTGAGGTAGTATTTCATTGAGGTTTGAATCTGTCTTTCCTTAATGACAGATGATGTTAACTATCTCACCAAGGAGAGATGGTACTTCTTTACTATCCAAATATCCTCTTTCAGAAAGTATCTGTTCAAGTCATTTCCTCACTTCTCCCCTTAACCTTTTATTTCAAAATAATGATAGACTCACAGGAATTTGCAAAAAATAGTACAGAGAGGTCTCCTCATTTTGTTTCATCTGAGAATATCTTTCCCCTTCATTCCTCAAGGATATTTTTGCTCTGTATAGAATTCTGGACTTCAGTTCTCTCCTTTTAGCACTAAAATATCATTCCACTTCCATCCATGCTTTCTGAAGAGACATCGTAAGTCACTTGGATAATTTTTCCATTTTATAAATAATTTGTTATTTTTCTCTTTTTGCCCTCAGAGTGTTTTCTTTGTCATTAGTTTTTAGCAAATTGATTTTGATGTGTCTGAAAGGAATTTCTTTGGACTGGTGCTGCTTGGAGTTCACTGATCTCAAATCTGTAGGTTTATGTACTTTACTAAATTTGAGAAGTTTTCAAACATTATTTCTTTGATTTTTTGTTTCTGCATCACACTCCTTTTTCTATCTCCTCTGGGATCCCGATTTAATAAGTGTTGCACACCTTTGATATCATCCCACAGGTCTTACAGGTCTTTTAATCTTTTCCCCTCTATTGTTCATATTGGATGCTTAATATTTATCTATGTTCATGTTCACTAATTATTCCTTTTGTCAACTCTACTGAGCTCATACCATGAACATTTTTATTTTGGTTATATATCTTTTAGTTCTAATGTTTCCAATTGGTTCTCTCTTTCATTACACCCCCCCTCACTGACTGAGCCTTTCAATAGGTCCATTGATTTCAGGAGCATTTGCCTTTATTTGTTAGATTATTTTTATAAGAGCTGCTCTTAAGTCTTTGAATCTTAACATTTGTGCTATCTCAAGTTAGGTTCTGCTTATTGCTTTGTTCCACACAAAAATGCAAGTTGTCTTTTACTCATTCTCCATATGCCAAGTCATTTTGGATTGTATCCTGGAAATTTTGGATATTATTCTATAAGGCTGTGGATCTGGTCTAAATCCTATATTGAGATAAAGATACTCTTGTTTTAGCAGGCAATCAGCATAACCGGTTATGATAAGCATTTTGTGAGTTGTGATTTCTGTGCTGGTTCAATGTTCTAAGCCTTTTAGGGCTATACAGATCTATCCTGTGTGGCCATTCTGGGACTCAGGTGGTGTCTACCCCATAGGTGTTTTCTCCAAGTGTGTGGTATGCTGCTTAAGATCCATGCATGCTCAGCTTGGGGTTGATTCTAGCCGGTCATAAGCAACTCTAGGGGTTGCCTTCCTAAGCTCTCCCTCCGTGTCCTCCTGTATACTTCCTCTCCCCGGGGATTCTTCCTTTTGGATTTCTGGTCAAAAGTGGGGTTTTCATTAAGACACCTGCTGTGCACTTCCCATGCCTGTGCTAGCATCTAGGGCCAAGTGGAGCAAGGATGGTGTGAAAGAGAAAAAAATTCAGGTTCACGCCACCTTCTTGAGAGCACAGTTCTCTGATTAGAGATGAAGTTTCCCTCTTTGGCTCTTCAAATGCCTGGGGGCGCCCACAGCTGCAGCTGCTGCCCTGCGGGGACACCACTGAGGGACTGCCTGGGGCTGGGGTGAGAGATAACAGAGAAAAGAATGAAAGTGATAGAAATCTCTCCTACTCTTGCTCAATGTTAGGAGCCTGCTGTTTTGCTTTTTGAGCCAGAACTAGGAGGAATTTCTACAATCCCTCCTTGTCAGCTCTGATGCCCATTTCCAGACCTCGGGCTGTCTTGAGTCCTGGCTTGAGGACACCAGTGGGAAACAGGGAAGCTCACCGCTGGTTGGCAGGTGCTTCAGATGCCAGTTTTTCTCCCCAGTCCACTCGCTAGTATCTATTTTCGAGAGTCCTCACGCAGCTGCTGTCTGCATTGGGAGAGAAAGGCTGCAGCATACCTGTGCCTCTCACCAGAACCAGTGAGACACTTCATTGAGAGCTGGAACCTTCAGACACTTTAGTGCAGACACTTCCCCACCCTCATCCCCACAGCTGCCTGGGACCCACCTGTGGCGGACCTCTCTTTTTCCATTTTTCATATTGCAAACAGAGTGGAGTCTCACATGCTCTGTCAGTGGGCACTGTTTGAGTCTGAAGCCACAGTGGTTACCCCCACCACCACAGGGGTCTCCCGTTCAGGTAAGAACTGGAGATGAGGCTCTGATGTCCCTTTGCCTTCTTTTGCCACCAGTTTGACCCCTAGAAACCAAACAGCATGGCTAGATTAGTCTCTGTCCTGCTCAACCACCCAAAAGGCCCTTGGGCCTGGGTGGGTGAAGGTGGGGCCTAGATATTCCCCAGGGGGGACTCCCTGACAGGTGGTCTGTGAGGCTTCCCACCCCCCAAAACAGAGACTCAGAGAGGCTTCCAGACCCCAGCGGCCCTGGAGGGTTGACCAGGAGAGGTGATATAAGAACCAGCCTCCACGGAGGAGGAGGAACCCAAGCGCTGGGACAGCAAAAAGTCCTGGTGACACTAGGCTTGTCCCCGCCTCCAGGCCTGGCTGTGGGAGTCAGGTCTGGGAACCAGCAAAGTGTCCAGTGATCTCCCCAGTGTGAAGAACCTTTTTACCCATACATCAGAGCCCCACAGTCTCCCTCCAGCCCCTGTGTGGAGCCCCACACAGCCCCTCAGCCCCTTGTGGAGCTTCTGTCCTCTTGTGGAACACCCCCAGACTTCCCCAGGAGCCCCACTGCCTCTCCTGCTGCAGCCCTCCCTGCCCTCTGACCTCTAGCCCCTGGGACTGCTTGACCCCATTCCCACATGGCTTGCCCCATTCTCTGCCTCACAGCCCTGCTCTCACTCCCCCAGGTGTGGCCAACACTGCTGGGAGCTGTGGCCACACCTCTGCCTGCCACCAGCCCTCCTTCCAGGCTCCCCCACCCTGCCCCTGTCGGCAGAGCCCTAGGGCTGGCAGAGGCCGTGGCCCAGAAAACCCAGCACAACCCCATGGTTCTCAGCAACCCGACAGCTGGAGGCTGCCTACTGGGGGGCCATTAGCCACCTTGCTTCCCTCTCTGAGCCTCAGTCTCCCCATCTCTGAGATATGTAACAATACCCCTCCATGTACTACGTGTTCCAGAAGACTGTGCAGGGTTGTGGGACACTGTGAGCCAGCTCCCACCACAACACCACAGTCACTCCCAGGACACAGCAGCTACTTCCCCAACCCCTGTCTTACTAGGTACCCAGCAGTGCCAGGGTCCAACATACCATGGGAAGCCCTTAGCTGCCCAAGCTGCCTCACTCACAGAGCTTATCCAGACTGCACCAGTGGGGCCTCCACTAAGGGGGAATAGAACCTGACTCAGCCTGTTCAAGCAAAAGGGAACAAGGGACACCCATAAACACCATGAATCAACCAGCTTCAGGTCAGGTGGATCCAGGAGCTCACTCCCCAGCTCTCAGACAAGTTCCCGCCTGGTGGCCAGCAAACAGTGACCCAGTGCCTTCAAAAGCCATGTTCACTGATGCTGAAGAACCAGTAGAAAGGAGCAGAAAGGGCCTTCCTCATGCTCCCACGTTAGCCAGCATCCATCCAAATCACATAGAATGGGACCCCATGGGAAGGGGGTGTTATGCTCAGAGGCGGATTCTGAGGGGACATCTGCTGAGAGAACAGCATCTGTGAGGGCACAGGAAGGGACCCAGGCGAGTGCTCTGGTCCTTGAGGCCTTAGCCAACTCCATGGGGGCCACTGGAGCTGGGAGGGCTGTGGAGCAGTGCCATCCTGGGCCAAGGGCCTCAGTCTCCAGCCACTAGCCCTGGGCTGTGGGCTGCACTGGGGGTAGAAAGGAAGTTCCATAGAGTCTAGAGCCTGCCCAGAGAGGGCCCAGGCAGGGGTACAAGGATAGGCTTGGGGAGGGCAAAGCAAGCCCTCCTGAACCTTCCCACCCTGTAGGCAGCTCTGGGAGCCCACTCTGTGTATTGAGGGTCCTCTTGCCCACTGAAGTCTGTGGCTTCCATGTGCAGCAGCTGAGCCTAGCACAGAAACAGAGGACAGGACACATCCGGGGAGGACACCTGGAGGGCACAGGTGTGGAGAGCTCACTCAGGTGGGGCCACAGCCACCCCAGCATCTCTTGGCTCTCTCTCAGGCCAGCTGTATGTCGTCGATTGGATTCACGTAATAGGATGCTCCATGGGGCCACTTCCAGGCTCCCAGAGCAGGCCGGAAGACAGATCCTATCTGGGGACCCTAGTGACACAGGAGACTGGGTATGAGCAGAGGGCCATGGTCACCAAGACTCTGCTCCAAGCTTGGTCTGCTGCTGGTGGCTGTCGCTGGAGCACATGGCTCCTCAGATACCCATCAGCAGGTACCCACATTGCCCTAGGCCCAGCCCCACCTGGTCCCTGCCCCTGCCCCCTCACTTGTCCCACCAGAGGCTCTGCCTCCAGGAGACAGAGGCAGAGACCACACTGCGAACGCCACAGTGACTCACGCGGGCTCCTCCTCACTTTATTTTTATCTCCATCAAGCCCTATAAATACAGCAATGATCACCAAATACAGTCAATATTCCCAGCGCCTCCGCCCCCGGCACTGGCCTGCTATCACCAGGGGGAGGCCGATGAGCAGCCCCCCAACATGGCAGGGGCCCCTAGGGCAGAGAGGCAGATCCTTAGCACGGATTGAAGGCAAAGACTCAGCCCTCCCCAGCTGGACGGTCCGGCACCCCCTCTTCTCTTCTTGGTTCTGGTGCAAAGTATAAATAGTGCACATTCTCATGAGGGAGACTCTGGATCTCAGTTTTCCAGGCTGAGAAATGGGGGTGAGAATCAGGTGGAGGTGTATGTGGCTGCCTCCCTGCCCCCAGAGTCCATTCTGGGAGGGGCAGGGACTTTGCTGGATTTGGTCTACTGGCCCCAAGTACCCGGTTTGTTGGGGGAGGGAAAAAGTGAGTGGATGGGCGGGGGATGTGAGATAATGGCCCTCAGTACCCAACATGAAAGGGTTTGGCATGGGACATCACTGTGTTTCACCAGAGCATTTCCTAGCAGCTAGAGATAGACACGGAGGTCCTCCAGGCCACCCCATGCTTGAGATGGCCTCCAGCCTCCCCACCTCTGTGAAAGATGGCACCCAGAGACAAACCTCACAGCATGGATGGCAGGTGGCTGCTGGGGGGTATCAAATCCAAAAACCAGTACATGTGGCACTGCCACTTGTGCCAAGCTTCACAGATGTATTTACATGTGGTTGGCCCAAGTCCCCATTTCCCAACAAGAAATTAAGGCTCAGAGATGGTAGAGCAACATTCTTGAGGTCACACAGCAAAGAAGAGGGAAAGCTGAGGTTTAAACTCCAGTTTTCTGACACTTCTGACCACCCCGAGGACAAGCTCTTGATGTTTCTGGAAGCCACATCTCCCCAGGCCCATGAAATTCCTGTGGGGCAAGCTTCACAATCAGCAGCTTGGAACTCGGGTCACTCAGTTGCAATCTTTCAGCGGCTGCAGCTGTTGGGGGTCCCTCTGAGTGGCCATCCCCCAGGCCCCCCAGTTCCATGAGCTCAGCTCACCCTGTGGGAGGAATCAGTGAACGGTAGGTCCCCACAGTAGAAAATTTCGAGGGCAGAAGGAGACTGAGGTTTTCCTCCTCTCCAGAAGGCCGTTGCTTCCTAAGCACACTAGGGCCCAGGACCCTGCTCTGGTCCTAGGATGAGTCCAGTCAGGAGCAAGCTCCTCCTGGACAGATGGGGGCTGCAGGTGGGCACCTCTCTTCCGTGCACATGGTGTGTGTGCATGCAGCGTGTGCTTGCTTAGGGAGGGACCTCGGCATGGTTTCAATCTCATTTTATAGATTCACAAACACCTGGTGACAGGATCACACCCTTAACATTCGTGGGGGCTGTGTTCTGAAAGCATTGGGGGAGGGGAGGGAAGAGATGGGGGTAGGACAGTGTTCTGCCAGGATGCAGGAGGGAGGCTGGGCCAAGGCCACAGGACCTGGGGTCAGTGAAGGCCTCAGACCCCTCATGTAGCCCTGCAGACACTAAAAGGGTCCTGAGGCCTTTTGCAGGCTGCACTGGGGCTCTCGCCCTGCTAGAGCTGTGACCTGGCACTGCCCTGGTGGTCTTTCTGGAGACTTTGGCCCTGAACATGCCCCATGCTCCAGTTCAGGCCTGATGATTACTCCAGAATGTTCAGGATAATCCCCAAGGCCTTTTCTAGCTCAGCTACTCTGAATCTACTATTAATTCATTCAAATTCTCACTCATTCATTCACAGACACACAATGAAAAGTAGCTGTGTGCCAGTGTCCAGCAATAGGAAGTCCCAATTTGAGGTTGGGGGACAGGTGGTCAGTGCTGTGCTAGTGTGTAGGCCAGTGCCTACAGAGCTTAGAGGGGGGGCCCAGAGCCAGGCCGAGGGGCCGGGGGCTTCTTGGAGCAGAGGGCAGGGGATGTGAGGAGCCATAGCCTTAAAGGATGGAGAGGCTCAGGCTATACACATAGGCTCTGAGGTGAAGGTGTGGGGGGCCAGGGGAGCAGGCCGCTGTAGGCATGGTTTCTGGGCAAGGTGCCTGGATGTGAGGCTGGCATGATGGTGGCTCAGAAGGGCCTTAGGCAGGCAGTTTGTACACCTGCAAATCACCCAAGCTGAGCTGGGTGAGTCTCATGTGAGTAGAACGGGGCTCTGCTCCAGCAGGGCCTGGGGCCAGGCATACCCCTCAGCAGCCACCATGATTCCGTCTATTTCTGTCCACACTCTGGGAGGTGGAGGCCGGGGCCTGCTCTCCGCCCACACTCAACACTGTCGTGAGCTCTGGCAGTGCTTGCTGGGGAGGGTGCCCCTGGAAATACAAACTGTTGTGATTTTGTAAAATGCTGTTCTCTCTGAGTTTTACCCTCACTCATTAGCATCTCATTACTGTGTCTCCCTGTGCATAGCAGTGGGGATGTTTTCGCTTTCTGGGGTGGGGAATGGAGGCTGGGTTTAGTGCAGCAAAGTCAACTCTAGGCTGTGAGTGTGAGAATGTTTGTGACTATACGTGTATGTGAGTAGGTAGAACTGTGTTTGTGTGTGGAGGGAGAGAGGGAAGGGGGGCAGGGAAAATCTTCATATATCACATCTGGAATAAGAGTTTGGGCAGATCGTGACACAGGAAGTGGATGTGGCAACCTTCTCTAGTGGCCACGTTAGATCTGTCCCCTACTGCCTGGTAAACTCCTACTCATCCTTTAGTGCACACCCCAAATGTCCCTACTCTGGGAAACCTCTCCAAGGAAACTTCTCCAAGAAGATAATGTTTTTTTTTTGACAGAGTCTCAAGCTGTCATCCTGAGTAAAATGCCATGGTGTCACAGCTCACAGCAACCTCAAACTCTTGGGCGTAAGTGATTTTCTTGCCTCAGCCTCCCAAGTAGCTGGGACTACAGGCATCCACCACAATTCCCAGCTATTTTTTGTTGTTGTTGTTATTGTTGCAGTTGTCATTGTAGTTTTTTTAGCTGGCCTGGGCTGGGTTTGAACCCTTCAGCCTTGGTGTATGTGGCCAGCACCCTACCCACTGAGCTATGGGCACCACCCAAGATAATGTTTCTTTATAAAACCTTCATACCACAAACTTATGGCCTGTCTATCCTCTCTTGGTCCTCTGAGGGACACTGAAGACATCATCCTGTGGCTGGCATGGTATCCACTCAGGATATCAATGACAAACACCCTCCTCCCCATGAACTCCCACATTTTCAGGGATTTTGGTGGGCCAGGCCCCATGCTAAGGGTATACAAGTTTTCCCTGGCACCAACCTGTCATGGCTCACATTGCTTCACAGAGCTGGGAGCTTTATGGTTGTACCATGTGGATGAGGAAGGCAAGGCTCTGGGTAGGTGTCTGACAACCCAGTTACTTGGCAGGCATAGGATGGAGCCATTCCCTGCCCCCAGGCCGCAGTGGGCTGGTGGAAGGCTGGAGGGAGCAGAAGAGCAGGGTAGGGGAGCTGGAGCCCTGGGTTGGCCCTACAATAAACCCTCCTTGCCAAGAGAATAATAGGAAATCGGGGGGGGGGGGCAAAGGCAGTGCTAAGTGAGTCCTGGTGTGAGGACTCTTCATCCCTCTGCCCCTGGAAGGAGCCTGGCTCGGGTGCCTGGGCACCGCATCATGGCCAGAAAGAGGGCACTTGCCCTCCTCAGTCTTGCCTTAAGAACTCACCAGGGCTCTCCCAGGGGACCAAAAACTCAAGGCACATCTTTCTTCCCTTTCTGTCTCCAACATGAGGGATCAGGGTGTGTCCTGTCACCCAGGAGGCCCAGGGCACTGCCCAGGAGGTGGTTACCTCTTCCTCTGCCTTACCACTCGTTTGCTCCTGGGCTGTTTGCCCCTGTCCTTCAGTGTGTTTAAGCTCCATGTCCACATGCCCTCTGTGGCCAGACATGGCCTCTCTACTGGGAAATGATGCTGTAAGTAGGCGTCCAGAGCTCAGGAAGCAGGAGGCCACTGGTCAGCAAAGGTAGCACCTTTGCCTGTGTCCATTTCTTACAACTTAAACTTTGTCCCCTCAAACTCCACCCCTTCCAGGACAGGAAGGAGAGTCTTGGGCTGGGCTGGTTCCCTCCATGCCTTCCTCCTCCCTGCAGAGGCTTGAGGCTCAGAGCAGCCCTGCCTCCAGGTCTTGGAGGGAGGGCAGATGCCCTTGGTGGCAGGCTCTGTGGGTGGCCCTGTGAGAGTGGGCATTGTGGGTACCCACTCCTGTGTGTTGCTAGCCATGCAGTGCCAGACGACAGGGGAGGCTGAGAATGTGGCTGCACTGGGGGTAGGAGGGAGCAGCTGCTCCGGGTGCCAAGGTGCATGTCTAGTATGCTCTCTCCCCTGAGAGTCCTGTCTCAAGTGGGTGCCAGGTCTAACATGAAAAGTGGACACACAAGAAATTCATGGTTGGAGGTAAATTGTGTGCTGTCTGCTGTAAACGAGGAGGAGGGCAAGGTCCCCTCCAATGGCCCCTGAGGGCATCCACAGCTCCAGGGCCACTCCATGGTCATTACAAGCTGAGCATGTGGAGAAGGCAAGTGGCTTGGTTCCAAGGCAGAGACCCAGCCTGGGTGTCAGAAGACAAGGGCTGGTCTCAGACCAATGTTCTTGTCCCCCTCCAGGTTTCCTACCTGGGGATTGAATAGCAGAGGAGGTGGTCTGCTTGACCTGCCAACTCTGAGTGACTGGAGGGGGTGGGGCATGTCCACAGAGGATGATGGGGGTGCCTCACGTGATGTTGCAGGCTCCTTGCCCACCAGGTGCCAACATGACATTCATAGTTCACCTCCTGCAACTGCTCACCCTCATAGCTTCCCTGTCCTGGGTCAGCCAGTGCAGAACTGTCCTGGCTGCCTTGTTGATGCCCCCCGCCCACTCCTGCATGGACCCAGTTCATGTTCCCAGTGCACACATGTGCTATTTCTGGGGTGTTGACATTGGCCAGCCTGCCAGATGGTAAACAGGGCTATGTCCTGATGCAAAGACTTCTAGAATACCCCTTCTTCCTGGGTACGGAAGTCCAGATATTAGCTGGGAACATGACCTCCAGGATGAGAACATCTCCTAGCCTTCCTTGGTGCTAGAAGTACCCAAGGAACTCAGTTTTAGCCAAGAGGAGTGTAAGCAATTGTGGTATGTGGATATCTAGGAAGTGTCCTTAAAAAGGTGGGGCTGCAGTTGTAGAGAGCATGCCTGCATGCCTTTCCACTATCCTGTTCTCCTCCCTGCTGGCTGGAAAACAGACGTGATGGCTGGAGCTCAACAGCCCTTTTGCACCATGAGGCAGAAGGTCTGTTTGGGGATTGATGGGGCAACTACATTCAGAGGTCTGGGGCACCGATGGTTGTGAGGCATCTTCTCAGTTCTCCCACCTACCTGGATGTGAACATATGATATTAAAAGTAAACACTGATCTTGTTTAAGCTACTTGTTATTTAGGGTTTTTTGCCACTAGCAACCAAATCAAATTGGATGATATCTCTAGAGCCAAGCACGTTGCCTGACATTGAAATAAAGATTTGTTGAATAAATAAATAATGGATTCCATGTTTACATGGATGGAGCTAGAACATACTCTTCTTAGCAAAGTATCTCAAGAATGGAAGAAAAGGTATCCAATGTACTCGGTCTTACTATGAAACCAATTTATAGCTTTCTTATGTAAAGCTATAACCCAATGATAGCCCAAGAAGAAGAGGAAAGGGGAGAGGGAGGGAAGGGGAGAGTAATTGGTGGGACCACACCAGCAGTGCATCTTACAAGCGTACATGTGAAATTTACTAGGTGTAGAATATAAATGTCTTAACACAATAACCAAGAAAATGATGCGAAGGCTATGTTGACCAGTTTGATGAAAGCATTTCAGCCCATGATTGCATTAATGTACACAGCTATGATTTAATAAATACATAATCCATATAACTTGGAAAAATAAATAAATAATGGATTCCAGGCTTTGAAGATGAGATGAAATTTTATGAGAAAGGAGAAGACACCGTATCAGGCAGCAAACCTGAGGCTTGGTGTGGGACCCAGACGGCCGTGCCCCTTGGATATGAAGACACCACCCTCACATCACACCTGCTGCCCTCTGTCTCAGGGATGGAGGGTGACCAGGTTCTGCTGTGTCCAGGAAGGGTGCCAAACTCACTCTTCACTGAATGATGCCATTAGCACAGAATGCTCAAACACGGTTTTCAATGGGTTTTTTATTCTTCTACCTTGCTTTTCTACCTCCCTTCTTTTTTTACCACTCCTGCTTGGCATTAAATACCTTGGGAGGCTGTTATGGGTATCTTGTTGGAGTTGATTCTTCTAAGAGCCTGTGATGGTGTGGATCATTTTGAATGGTTAAGGGAGAGGGGCTTGCCTTAGTCAGACCCCTGCCACATGCTGGGACTGTGGTAGACCCTCTCCAGAGATTCTTTCCTATGTGTCCCTCTTGGGACACTTGCCCCCGTAACAGTGATAAGAAGATGGCCGCCACATGCCCCCACACCTTATGCTCCCGGTTTGCCCAGTCCTTTACCAGCTTCACTCTAAGGTGGGCTTGTGAGTGCTGTGACCTTAGTTGGCTCCCACATCACTACTTTGGGGAACAAGCTCAGAGAAGATGTGTCACCTACTCAACATCATACAGAAAAACAGGGGTAGGTATTGTGTTAGGATGAAAGTTTTTGCCACCCCTTCCCCCCCAGCTTTTTCAAGATATCAGTGGAAGGCTGGGTTACACAGGAACATGTGAGAAGCGAGCCCGTCTGAGTGAGCTAAGGTGTGGGCTCACTCGCTCACCATGTGCCCCCCAGGAGCAGTACCAGTACTGGGACTCCAGAGTGTGAGGGATGTACATACTTCTGAGGCCTACTCAGTGGCCCAGTGGGTAGGACACACCTAACAAAATCATGGTCCAATTTCGATGCACAGGGCCCAAGTCAGCTAGGATTGCCCAATGAGACCTAACCAGACAGCCCTTTGGGGGTGTGGGGGCTTGTTCTCCTTGTGGTAATGAGTCCAGGGGTGTACTATCAGGGTACACTGTGTAGTTGCTCTCCTCCTCTTGGGACCCTGTCCCTTGCTGGTCCTTGAGATGCCATACTCACGTTCCAAGCTGGCATGATGGGACAAAAGGACCATGAGCAAGGGGGGGGGCAGTCAGTCACATCCATCCCCCTGAGGGGTTGGGAGACTCCTGTGGTCATCCTTGTGTCAAGGCCAGTCGTGGCTGCCAGTAAGGCTGGGTATGTTGCTGCTGTGAGCAGAATTGGGGTTCTGTTGGTAAAAGACAAAGGAGGACTGGGTGATGGTGAAATCAGATGCTTGGCTAGACTTGATGGGCAAGTCCACTGATGAGCATCTGTAGGCCTTGCTGGGAGCAGAATATTCGCTACAGAGCAGCATGGGAGGAGCAAACACCTTCTCTCGTCCTGGTAGCAGTTGGGGGTGGGGCAAGGGATGGCGTCCTGGGAAGGTAACATTGGGCCCAGGCTTCAGAGGATGGAAAGGAAGGGTGGAAGGGCAGGGAACTCAGTGTGGATCCATAGTCTGACAGTTTGACCTGGAAATTAACCTAATCATGGCGAAGCCCATGCTGGTTTTTGCAGTCAGAGTGAGCATTTTGGGGGGCAGCTTTAGCAGGTGCCTAGGAATCATTTCCAATCCTGTTGATCCCACCCCGGCTGGAACCTGAATGATAGATCCAAACTGGGGGCTCCCAGCTGAAGGTTGGGCAATCCCTGCCCTCTCAGGTAACAGAGCCCAGTTTGGGGGACCAGTTCCAGTTACTGGCCCTGTTTGCCTTAGTTCTTAGCCTAGAAGTGGGGCCAGAACTCTTCCCTGGGAATCCCTGTTTTGGGAGGAAAACAGAGCCCAGAGCTGCTGAGATCATGGGACGACACCACTCAGGGAACAGCAGATATAAGACTGGCAAGGGGAACGCTGAGTCAAGGCCTAGGCCCTGCCCAGGCTGCCAGAGACATCCTATGGCCCTTCCCCTTCTCCATCAGGCTCCTGCCTCTCTATGGAGAGGCTCATCTTCCCTGCTTCCCTGGGAAGTACAAGGTGAGCCTGCTCCTGATTTGGGAGGAACCAAAAGGTCCTGGCCCCTCTTCTGGTGGGCCTCTGCCTGTGATAGACCACTGCTCCTTAAAGCCCCAGGCATCATGTTCGAAGCATCATTTGGAGGTGGTCTGTTCTGGGGGAAGAGTCAGAAGCCTGTCCACATCCTGGCTTGGCTGTGAGATGAGCACATACCACTGGACCCTGAGACTAGGATGAGGTTCAAGTACAGGAGAGCAAGAAGCTCAGGCCAGCAACAGCACAGGTTGACCTGTGCCAGGCACCCTGGCCTGTTTGCATCCCCTCTTCCCTCCTGGGTTTATCACATGCTGACCCTGGGCACACACTCATGCCAGTGGACACTCTCTTCCACATTCCCACCTGCTGCACACATGCACTGGCACACTTGAACCTGGTGTCCACGTATACAACCTCGTGCCCCCACCAATCTGCACCAGCACACACTCACACAGCAGTACACAGCATCTGGAAGCGCACCCTTGTTCACGTGTACACAGCACTTGTTCATGTTCTCACACCTGTGCCTGCACACAGGCACATCTTTGGGCTGCAGAGAATCCCAGTCCTCCCATGGAAATGTATGTGGTGACAATCCCATTTGTATCCCTTCAGGTGGTGATTAGGGGAAGGAGGTGGAAAGCAGGGTTAAAATCTAGGGCCACAAGCCTGCAAAAACAGTCCCCAGGTGAGAGCAGCAGAGAAGACCTCCAGTATTCAGCTTGTGGCAATGGGCACACCTGCTTGCTCTCCTGCCTGGGCATGGCTCCTGGTTCAGCTGTGAGGAAACAGGCTGAGAGGTGCCCTGGCTGGCCAAGTCCACTGTCAGGAGTCCCTCTGGGAGCTCAGCGCCCACAGGCCCCGGGAGGGTCTTCCAAAAGGGAAGTTCTTATTTCTTCTCCGGATGCTTCAGGAGGGAGCCGTAACTTCGCGGGGTGGGGGTGGGGGGGGGCGGGAAGGTCCCTCAAAGTCTTGAGCCTCAGTTTCCTCATCTATAAGGTGAGGACGCCTGAATTCCTGGGGAGCCTTCCAGCTCCCAGCCCGTGTGAGTCCCTACGCGGAGCCCGTGCCAGCCTGCGCCGGGGTGACAACGCGGCACCGCATCACCGACAGGGCTGAGGCCACGGGCTTGACGCTCAGCCCGGCGGCCACCTGGCCCTGGAGAATCCGCCGGGGCCCCGGCTTCTCAGACTTCATTCGGGACCGGGGCCTGCGTTCGGGGTGAAGGCAGAGCCCATTCGTGAGCGCTTCCGAGCTGGGTCTCTACCAGCACTTAGTACCCCGTGTCCACATCCCCTTCGTCGTCAACCCGGTTAAACAGACGCGGAGACCGAGAAACCGGCCGGGTAGTCTGGGAGGCGAGAAGGTGGGGCCGCGGGCGGGCGCCCGTCCCAGAAGCCTCTTGGCTCAGCCGAGGCCGTTCACACCGCTTCCGGCCGCGCGGGGTACTCTGGGGCGCGTAGTCCCCGGTGCGCCCGAGGCCGGGCTGCCATTGGCTGGCGCGCGGCGCCGGCGGGGCGACGGGAGAGGCCATCACGTGATGTTTGGGTGCCTGTCGTCGCCCCTCCCGCCGTGAGCGCACGGAACGCACCCGCGAGCCACCCAGGCCCAGGTGAGGCGGCGGCAGTGGGGCAGGGTCGGGCTGGGTGGGGGCCGCGCGGGGACGGGGCGGCCGGTCGGGGTCGCGTAAGCCGAGGCCAGGTGGTGGGAGAGGGCGCAGCGCGGCGGGAGGGGCTGGCGGGAGACCCTGCGGGGGGCGGGGCCGCGCTCTGGGGAGGGGCGGGGGCGGGGCCGCGCAGAGGGCGGGCCCAAGGGGAGAACTGGGTTCAGAGCCGCGGGCTCCGAGCCGCGGGTACCGGAGTGTGGGCGTTTGCTGGACCGGCCTCCTGTGCCCCGCGGCGGGTTCCGGGAGCGCTCCCCAGGTTCCAGGTCGGTGGGCACCTGTTTGTGTAGCGGGTGTCCGCGCCTAGAGGACAGAGCTGCCCGGGAGCGCTCCAGCGCCCACTTGTTGGGTGCCCGGGGTGGTCCGCCGCCGCTCAGCAAGCGGAACCGGCCCTCAAGCCTGAGCTGGAGACTCTCACCCCGAGCGCTTTCGCCTCTGCGCCTTTCCTCCCCTTCTCCAAGTTGTAAAAACGTGCCTCTTGGAAACCCGGGGCCAGAGACATTCCCCTGGAAGCTTCCCGGTGACCCTGATCTGTGCGGCTCCGGTGGAAACTCTTCAGGGGCCTCCTGTTTGTTGACGGGCGTCTCACTGCTACCCTGACCCGTGGAGCTTCGTCTGCAATGTCCAGTACGGTAGCCACTAGGTACTCGTGGCTGTTTAAATTGACCTTAAAATGAAGGAGTCAGGTCTTCATTCCAATAGCGATATTTCAAGCGCTTAAAAACCAAACGTGGCTGGTGGCTACTGTGTGGGACAGCGCAGATACTGAACGCTGTGGTCACTAAGAAAGTTCTGTGGGCTAGAGTGCTGCTCTTTTGCCTTCTAGTCCTGCCAGGTGACATTCCAGCCACACCTGGCACCCTTTCCTCCCTTACCTGCAGCTTGCCTACTTTCTCCTCTTTGTTCCTGGCCTGGATGGCAGTCGTCCTCCTCTAGGTCTGAGCTCACCTGTTAGGGGCTCACCATCCTGACCTCTCTCTCCTGGTGTTTCCTGTCTCAGGTTTTGTCTTATTTCCTTCCTAGCACTTCACTTTTGTCATTGCCACTTCTCTGCTAGTTTTCTGTTTTATCTTCAGCGTCTGTGAGGCAGGGATTTGGGTTGCTGCTTGACACCCCCCACCCCCCCAAGGTGGATGCAGATGAAGTTCGTTAGTACTGGAGAGCTTCAGCTGGTTAAACAGTACTTTAGTGTGATTTGGCCTCATACGTTGTAGGTCCTCAGTAGAAATCTGGTGCAGAACATGCTTGGACACGGGGCAGCACAGGATCAGGAGCCAGGTTGTGATTAGAGCTGGCTGGGGGAGGCTGGCAAATCCAAGAAGGCTTCCTGGAGGAGGTTGAGCTTTAGCTGGGTTACTTTCCTCCTTACCTGTCCGCTGCTAGCCTGGCTCCGTGAACAGCTGCCGCTTGAGGCTGCACTGACTTTGTCTGAGCAGCCTTCCCTGGGTCAGCCTCTAGACACAGGCCCTTGATCTGGGGTTTACAGGCTTGTGGGCAGCCAGGTGTCCTTAGGTCCCTTCCATAGTTCCCTTCTGCTTGCATGCTGAAGGCTGGGATCTGGCTCTGCCTATGGCCTCAGCTATGTCTTCTGGTCCTTGCTTTATGTGCCCACAGTGCAGACACCCTGTCTCCTGCATGCTCCACAGCTTTCCGCATCAGCATGTGTGTGACCATGCCAAGTGTTCTGCTTGGAATGTCCCTGTTCTTCAGGTTATTCCCCACGCCCACTTGCCAGTCCCTGAAGTGAAGGCATTTCTGCCTTGGTCATCCTGTGTCTTGAACACCCAGCCCCATGTGTAGAGCAGAGTAGGCACTCAGCCAGTTTTGATGGGTGAAAGTGGTTGTATACAGCAGCAAGGAGAATGCAGTAAAAAGTGCAGGTGTGGACGTTTATGACTTGGGGAAGCTGGAAACAGGAGGTGGGGATTCACCTTCTAGGTTGGGAGAAATGCTCACAAACCTGACCACGGTGTGTCAGGCCATTAGCAACAAGGCCCTGAGGAAGGGGTTGAAGCTAGGCGAGGTGGCACGGCAGGGCCTGGTTAGCCAGTAGGGATAGTTGTGTCCTGCAGGTGATGGCACTAATACTATTAGCCCACCTGATGCCAGGCGACCGGTAACTCATAAACCTGCACAGTAATCCCAGGAGGAGAACCTGTTATTATCTCTGTTTCCCAGATGAAGAGGCTGAGGCACAGAATGGTGACTTCTGTAAATGGCGAGTGCTAAGATGCGTTCCTCCAGCCCCAGATGTACGTGCTGCTGCTGGGGAGTCGGGGCATTTTATTGCTGTGAATGGTGTTTGGGAACAATCACAGTGTGTGAACAGTTAGCTAAGGCTGAGGCTTGCTTTTCTTAATGCACACAGGCATATCTGTGGCTACTGGGTTGGTTTTTTTGGTCATGTTATTTGCTACACAGGTGGGTTTTGACCTTTGTGGCTCAGTCCGGTTGTCATTCTTATGTTTTTTAAAGTCTGATTTTGTGCCCTGTCAATGATAATGGACTTGTTAGCACTCTGAAGGAAGATCCCTCAGGTTCAGGGGTGGGCTTCCTCTCCTCTCCTCTAATCTGCTCTGCTCTGCCCTGTCCTGCCCTCCCCTCTCCTCCCTTCCCCTCCCCTTCTTTCACCTTGTCACCCATTGGTAGAGGACTGTGGCATCATAGCTCACAGCAACGTCAAACTCCTGGGCTGAAGTGATTTACTTGCCTCAGCCTCCTGAGTAGCTGGGACTATAGGCACCCACCACAGTGCCTGGCTATTTTTTAGAAATGGGATCTTGCTCTTGCTCAGGCTGATCTTGAACTTGTGAGCTCAAGCAATCAATCCACATCCCTCAGCCTCCAAGAGTGCTAGGATTACAGGTGTGAGCCACTGCACTCGACTCTAGGTACAGCACTTTCTGCTGCAATGCTCAGCACTGACCAGCTCCCAGCAGTCTGCTGGACCTATGCATGGGGAGCGGGTACCTCAGAGACAGTGGAGAGAAGGAGTGAGCAGGAAAGTGGAAGACATGTGGCTTGTGCTGTCTTCTCTGGGGATGTCACCTTCGTTTGTTCAGTGTCAGTTCTTACGTGTGGCTTTTTTGTTCTGTACTTGAAGCATCCTTATCCTATCCCAGCTGGGTACATTGAGACAGCAGTGGGTATTGTCATTCCTGGTTCTTAGGTGAGGAGCGTGAGGCTGTGCGGTCACTTCTCTCCTTCCCATGTGCTGCCCCACCCCTGGAGGAGCCCCAGCTCTGCATGTCCAGCTGTGGCCCAGAGCCTGAGAGTGGATGCCTGGTATATGTTTGTTAAGACATGAGGGGTCATGACAGCTGACCTGAGCTTGGCTGTTCTGCTTGCTCATGCCCTCTGTTAGTGCTGTGTTTTGGAGCCAGTGGAAGCTCCGAGGC
Source organism: Otolemur garnettii (assembly GCF_000181295.1). Taxonomy (NCBI): domain Eukaryota; kingdom Metazoa; phylum Chordata; class Mammalia; order Primates; family Galagidae; genus Otolemur; species Otolemur garnettii. The sequence goes on from NW_003852686.1 coordinate 385,622, forward strand.
AGAGTCCTCTTGGCCCAAGTCCTCTGGCACAGAAGAACTCCAACAAGGACAAGCCAGGTCCCCTGGACTGTTTTCTGAAGATGCAACATGGCAGAGTGTCTTTGCCTGTGGAGCTGTGCTGGGGTAGTAGCTCCTGGGGAGGCCTCCCTTCAAGGTGCCCTGTCTGCCACCCAGTGCCATCCTCATACCTGTCACAGCCCTTCTACCCAGCCTCATCCCAGCTCGAGATTTGCTCATCAGCTTGACGTTTACTGAGTCTAGGGCAGGGGTGAGAGTGACACTGGGCAAAGCCCTTCCCTGCCTTTTGGTACACCCCAGGCTTGGGCGGACCCCCTCAGGACTTGAATCAGCTTGGTGGCTGCTGCAGACAACCCGGGCAGTCTACTGGGGTGGAGTTCCTGGGTGGACAGGGCTGCTGGCAGGGCTGCCCTGAGATGTGGAATGTTCTGTGAGGACATGCTCAGGCCAGCAGGCAGGATGAGGACTGCTCTGCAGGCTTTTCTGGCCTTGCCAGGGACACTGCCATCACCTTACACAGTGGGGTCATAATGAGTGGTCAGGAATGGGACAGAGAGGGGTGCTGAGCCCAGGCCATGTGTGGCTGTGGGCAGAGCTGGGCTCTCAGTAGATATCTAGGAAGAGATCCTGAGTTCTAGGGAGGCTTGAGCTGCACCTAGAGAACCTGGAGGGGGGACTGGGGGTGGGTAAGAGCGGCTGCTCCAGCCAGTGGGAGACCAGGAAAGGCACAGCTCTGTGGAGGGCCTTGAAAGGGTCCCGAGCTGCCGTGCTGAAGCAGGATGGGGATGACTGGACATGTAGAGTGGAGCAAGGTTCTGGGGACTGGCCTCACACCCAGGGCTACGGTTGGAGCCCGCAGGGGCCAGGCCTACCTGGGCCCCATGCCACAACATCATGTGGCTGGGTGCTTGTAGTGGCAGCAGTGCTGTCAGCCCCTCCTTGTATTGATGGGCTAGTAAGGCAGCTGACTGCCCAGACTGGTGGCAGTGGCTACTAGTTAACTGGTAACCTTGGGCTCTAGCTATAGGAGAGAGTGGCCCTCTTTGGTGTGGAAGTGACAGTACAGAGCCAGGTAGTCATGCTGGCCATGGGTGTCCCTGGCTGGGTTCTCCAGCCCAATAAGCCTTTATTTTTTTTTTTTTCTACTGGATTGATGGAAGATTGTCATATTTTCTGCCTCTGATTTCCCTTGAGGGAAGGCCCGGGCCCCAGACCTGATTTACATAGTGTCCAGGTGTGGACACAGCCTGGCTGCATTTCTGCTGTGGGATCCTGGCGCATGTCACTTAGCAGCCTGTCCTGAGCCCTCACCTTTTGTGGCATGAGTCTGATCCTGTAGCTTCCTCAGAGGTCGTGGCATTGTGTCCATCTCAGAAACACAGAAGCTCAGGGCCCTTTGGGAGGGCTATCACCAGAGGGGCACAGGGAAGAGTTTCCAAAGCATAAAATGGGGAATGTGGTAGGTGAGGGGCTAGAGTCCTTCTGAGACCCTTGGGCTGCCTCGTGCTCCAGAGACTTGCTTTTAGGTGGGTCAGTGGGAGTATAGTGGACTGAGCACCATCACTGTCTGGGAGTCATCACTGTGATAATCGCACCACCTGCTGACCAGCGGGTATCTGCGGGTCACCTGTGTGGTTCTTTTGTACTTCTCAGATCAGGATGTTTCCTAGGGTTGAGTAACTTACCTAAAGTCTCAGGGCTAGTAAGTGACCAGCCATACTTGAAACCCAGGGTTCTGACCACAGAGCCCACCCATACTGCTGACTGCTCTGCTACTTCCAGGGAGGACCAGGTTGGAAGGAGCTGTACAATTGGGAAGATACCCTGTGAGTCAGAGGACGATACTAGTAATGGTGGCTGCTATGCTAAGAAAGGCTCAGCCTTGTCCCCTGAAAACCCTGCCTGGTACCATTCTAAAGAGAGCATGGCAAAGACTTGAGGGGTGTAGGGGTCTAGGCCTGGGTAGAGAAGAGATGCTGGGTGTTGAGCAGTCTTGTTCCCAGTGAGACTCGGCATGAGGTTGGAGTGGAATGAGCTCATTGGGGCTGTGATTGGCACTCCATCTGCCTGTGTCTGCTGTGCCTTTCTGTCACCTGAGCCTGACCTGGGCACAGTATGAGGGGTGCATTGATGGTGAAGGAGATAGGAGGTTATGGTCTGGGGAGGTAAAGAGCAAGTGTTCTAAGGGGCTGGAGCATCGGGCTCTGGTCAGGGAACCTTGGACAGCAAAAGCCACGGGGGGACTGCCCTGGACAGAGGAAAAGTGGTGTAACCCACATCCCTGCTGCCCCTGCCCTAGCCAGAGGAGAAGGGGTGCAACCTGCAACCCCACTGTCCTGGACAGAGAAGGGGTGCAATCTACACCCCCCCCCCCCCAGCCCTTTCCCCTGGACAGAGAACAAGTGGTATAACCCTCCTTCCTCCTGCCCCTGCCGTGGCCAGAGGAGGAGTGCAACCTGCCACCCCCCTGCCCTGTACAGAGAGGGATGCAATCCACATCCCCCTGGCTCTTGCCCTGGACAAAGGAGAAGAGGTGCAACCCACAACTCCCCTGCCCCGGGCACCTTTGGCTGCCCTCTACCCGGATCTGTAATCCATTCTAGCCGGGAATTATTTTTAAAATAGAAGGCCAAAATGAATCTCCATAAACAACACAGCACAGCAGCTCCTTCCTGGCCTGGCTGGCCTCAGCGCAGGCTTTAGTAGCCATGCTAATGAGGGCTGGATTCATTACTTGGAGTCTGACCTCCTTCCCCTGCCGCATCACCCCCAAGGAAGGTGCTAACGAGCATGGGCTGGAGGAGGGGAGTGGGAATTGAGGTTGGGGAGGACAGCAGGTTCTGCTGCTGCTTGGTGCGGGGTCCAGGCAGTCTCTGATTGCAGAGTGTTCTTGCTGGTCTGCAGCCTAAGCCTGGGCTGCTTGGATTCACTCTTGATCTGGCTTATCTTGCCAAGGCATGGAGCCCTGGCAAAGGTCCTTCCTCACAACATAAAGGCTGGCTCTCTCATTTGGTGCTTGCCACTTTTCCTGGGCTTTTCAGCCTCTGGGGAAGCTGCCCGGCCTGCCCCAGCGTGTCTTCTGGGGCTACCCCTCTGCCTGGAATAGCCCAGCTGGTGACCTCCTCTTACTGTTCAAGGCTCAGCTCCTTGCTGCCTTTAGGAAGCAGCCTCCATCCATCTGACCACAGGGCTGGCACTGTGGCTGGGCCTGGCATTTGCTGACTTGTCCATGGAAGGCAAGGCAGAGAGAGGGGAAAAGACTCCTGAGAATGTCTCAGAGTGGCTTATCCTTGTGGCATTGCAGTCGTTTCTGTGTGTAGTGCCCCACTCAGGAACATGCATAGGGAGTGTGCAGTGAACACGCATGTAGGTGCCAGGGCCAGCTGGAGGAGCTGCCCCACACTGCCGCATCCTTTGCTGACCCTTTTTTTTGGCTACTTACCTGCTGAGGCTCTCTGGGCACCCACCTCAGTGGTTTTCCTTAACTCCTGGGGACCACAGATCTGTTTCTATGATGTTGTCATTTCAAGACTGTTATCTAAACGAATTCATATAAGTATGTGACCTTTGGGGATTGGTTTCTCCATGCTCCATAATTCCCTGGAGAGTTCTCCAGCTGTTGCATGTGTGGTAGTGGTTTCTTTTTATTGCTGAATCTTATTCCATAGTGTGGTTGTACCACAATTTAATTATTCTAGAGTCTTTTTATTTTAGTAGTTAGAGGAGTTCAGGGATTTCAAAGATAAAAACATAAGGAAGCATGCAGTAGGAAATTAAGGCTCCCCTCCCTGATTGGTCCAGCTCTTATCTCTGTGGGTTGCCACAGTTTTGAGTATCTCATGTAGTCAAGCGGTGTGCAACAACGTTTCAGTCAACAACAGGCCATGCACATGACAGTGGTCCGGTAAGATTATGATAGAGCTGAAAATTTATATCAGTGACATGGTAGCATTGTGATGTCATAGCATAAGGTGTCATGTTTGTGGTGGTGCTGATGTAAACCTGTGCACTGCCAGTCATGTGAAAGTGTAGCACACACGGTTATGTGCAATTATGTGCGGTATACTCTACTTGCAAATGAAAAATGTACTAGTTTATATATTTACTATTCTTTTTATTATTTTAGATACTTATCATTTATTTAGAGTGTACATGTTCTACCCTGGCAGGCCCTCCAGGAGGCCTCTGGAGGAAGGCATTGCTGTCCCAGGAGACAGCAGCTCCGTGTGCGTTACTGCCCTGAAGACCTTCGGGTGGGACAGGATGTGGGGGTGGAGATGACGATATGGAAGATCCTGACCCTGTGTGGGCCTGGGCTAATGTGCTGTTGTGTCTTAATTTGCAACAAGAAAGTTTAAGAAGTAAAAAAAAATAAAAATTTAAGAATAGAGCAGAGCTCCTCGGATAAGGATATAGAGAAAGAGTCTCATTTTGTCAGTCTCGGTAGTGCTGTGGTGTCACAGCTCACAGCAACCTCAAACTCTTGAGCTCAAGTGATTCTTTTGCCTTAGCCTCCTCAGTAGCTGGGACTACAGGTGCCCACCACCATGCCTGGCTATTTTTAGAGACAGAGTCTTGTTCTTGTTCAGGTTGGTCTCAAACCCTTGAGCTCAGTCAGTCCACTGGCCTCAGCCTCCCAGAGTGCTAGGAATACAGGTGTGAGCCACACTGTGCCTGGCCCCTTTTTTCTTTTTGACAACTACAGATTATTATGTGGTGGGGATTTAATAGTCCTCTATTGATGGAAGTTTAGGTTGTTTTCAATCTTTTCCTATTACCAAATGAATAACTTTATTAATATGCCATTCTGCACGTGCATAAGTACAAGATGCATGTGGAATAAATGCTCAGAAGAACAAGTGCTGGGTCAAAAGGTGCACACTGTCATTTGGTGAACCCTGCCAAGTCACCCTCCAGAAGGAGCGTGCCATTTTATGCACCTGTGAACAGTTGTTATTGACTGCAGTCACCATGCAATATATCTCTTGAAATTTCATTTCCTTTGACCAATATCTCCCCTTCCTCAGTCTCCCCTCTCTCTGCTTCTGCGAGATCAACTTCTTGCTTGTCTGAGTGAGACCATTGGCTGTGTCCCTCTGTGCTTGACTTACTTCACTTAGCATTGTGTCTTCCAGGTTTGTCCATGTGGTCACCATGGTAGGGCTTCTTCTTTAAGCCTGACTAGTGTGCCACTGGGTACGTGTACATTTTCTCTATCTGTTCCTCTGTTGGTGGACACCTAGATCGAGTCTGTGCCTTGGTAATTGTGAATAGTGCTGCAGTGAACATGGGGGTGGAGATTCTCTCTGCTTGCTGATTTCATGTCCTTTGGATAAATATTCAGTGGTGGGATTGCTGGATCATATGGTAGTTCTATTTTTACTATTTTGAGGAACTTCCATACTGTTTCACATAATGGCTGTTCTAATTTACATCCCCACCGGCAGAGTGCATGCATTTCTCTCCTGTACATCCCTGCTAATACTTACTATCTTTCATCTTTTTGGTAACAGCCACTCTTACAGGGGAAGGATGAAGTGAAGCAATACATCATTGAGATTTTAATTGGCATTTTCCTGATAATTAGTGATGTTAAGCACCTTTTAATGTCCCTGTTGGCCATTTGTTTTCTTTTGAGAAATAATCTATTTAGGATCCTTGTCCATTTTAAATCAGATTTTTGTTTTTTTGCTATGGAGTTGAGTTCCTTGTATATTCTATTTTGAATATTAAGCCCTTATCAGATGTGTGGTTTGCAGATACTCTCTCCCCTTCCATAGTTGTCTGTTTACTGTTGACTGTTTACTTTGCTGTGCAGAAGCTTTTTAGTTTGCTGTAATCCCATTTGTCTGTTTTCACTTTTGTTGCCTTTTTGGGTCATATCCAAAAAATCATTGCCTAGACTGATGTCCTCAAGCTTTTCCCCATGTTTTCTTCTAGTAGTTTTACAATGTCAACTCTTACAGTAAGTCTTTAATTCATGTGAAGTATATGATGTGAGGTGAGCGTCCAGTGTTTTTCTTTTGGGTGTTGAGAAGCAGTTTTCCTAGCACCATTTATTGGGAGACTGTCCATTTTCCATTTTGAGTTCCTTTGTCTAAAATCACTTGACTATACATTTGTGGATTTATTTCTGGGCTCACAATCATGTTTCATTAGTCTATGTGACTGTTTTTATGCCAGCACCATTCTGTTTTGATTATAGCTTTATAGTATATTTTAAATCATTTTCTTTGTTCTCAGGAATTTTACTCTTTCTATTGTTATTATAAGGAATCTTTTCTTCTATTTTCTTCTGCATTTATTGTATGTATGTGTGAATAGTTTTGATTTCTAAGTACTAGTTTTGTTTCTTTCTATGTTACTGAATTATTATTCTCTTGTTTCTAGTGGATTATCTTGGATTCTCCAAGTGTTCATCATGTCAACTGCAAATAATGATAGTTAATCTTCTCCTTTCCAATTTTGTACTCTACTGTGTTTCCCTTATCTAATTTTGTGGGCTGGGTCCTTCAACCTAGTGGTAAACAATAATGGTTAGAGCAGGCGTCTCTTTGCTATGTCTCTGGTATTGCCTTATTAAACAGAATGTGGCAACACATTTTTGGATGAAAATAGGTATGTTAAAGAAGAACCTGTATTTCTGTTTTATTGAGCATTTCCTTTTCTAAAAAATCAAGAATCATTGTTGAATTTTATCAACTGCTTTTTAAGAAGTTCATCTATGGGATGATCATAGTTTTTCTTAGCTATGTTAACATGGCAGATGGTACAACTGGAGTTGCTCTTAGTGAAACGTTTTTAAATTCCTTGAATGTACTTTACTTGGTCTGATACACGTGTAAATTCTTTTAATCTGCTGGTGACTGCTTTCTGCTGATATTTAATTGGTTGTTTATATTTTGCTCTTTGTAAGTGAGGTTGGTTTATAGTTTTCTTTTATGTGTGCACTTTTTTGGGGGGAGGTTGCTGTCAATATTATACTTTATAAAAGATAGTATAGAACCTTTATTTCTTATTCCATTCTCTGGAATAGTTTAATAGCACTGAATTTCCTGGTCTTTAAAAGGTGGTTAGAATTCCCCTGTGAAACTTTTGGGGCCTGGTGCTTTTTTTGTTTGTTTTGAAGAGGGGCATTCTCTTATGATTTTTTATTTATTATTTTCCTTGTGGAAATTGTTCTGCTTAAAAAGATTTAAACAGAACAATTAAACAATTTTGGAACTTTTCTTAGATCAGTTTTGTAAATTATATTTTCTTAGAAAATTATCAGTTTCATCCAGTTTGTCAAATTTGTTCATATAGGCTTGAGTGAAATAATTTCTTATGACTTATTCAATTTCTTTGGCTTCTGTGCTTATTTCCCTCTTATTTGCTCTGTTATTTTTTTGGTTGGGTCAGCCAGTAGTTTTCTTTTTGTTGTCTTAATTTTTCTTCAAAGATTTATCTTTTAGATATATTTATTAAATTAATTGTCCTGTTTTTCTGCTTTTTGACTCATTGCTTTTTGCATTCATAATCTCTCCTACTTTTCCTCACTCATTTCATCTTCTCACTCATTTTCTAAAAAATTTTTTTTTTTTTTTTGAGACAGACCTCAAGCTGTCCCCCTGGGTAGAGTGCTATGGCATCATAGCTCACAGAAACCTCCAACTCCTGGGCTCAAGTGAGTCTCTTGCCTCAGCCTCCCAAGTAGCTGGGACCTCAGGTGCCTACCACAATGCTCGGCTATTTTTTGGTTGTTTGGCTGGCCCAGGCTGGATTTGAACCTGCCACCTTAGGTGTATGTGGCTGGTGCCTTAGCCACTTGAGCCACAGGTGCCGAGCCATTTTGGTTGTTTGGCAGGCCCAGGCTGGATTTGAACCTGCCACCTTAGGTGTATGTGGCTGGTGCCTTAGCCACTTGAGCCACAGGTGCCGAGCCATTTTCTAAATGTTTGATGTGAATGCTTGATTCATTTGTTCACATACTTTTCAAAAAATATTTTGTATTTAAGGATCGGTGCTTAAGTTTGATGGAGCACATTTTCCTTTTCATTGCTGTCTAAAAATTCTCTGATTTGGAGCAAAAGGAAAATACAAACCAAAGAATTATTTAGGAGCAGGGTTTTTTTTGTGTGTGTGTTGGATTGAGTGTCACTCTTTTGCCCTGGGTAGAGTGCTGTGGGGTCATCATAGCTCTCAGCAACCTTAAACTCCTGGGCTCAAGCAATCTTCCTACCTCGCCTCCTGAGTAGCTGGACTGCAGGTGCCACCAGCATGCCCAGCTAGTTCTTCTATGTTTAGTAGAGATGGGCTCTTGCTCTTGTTCAGGCTTATCTTGAACTCCTGGGCTCAAGGAGTCCACCCACCTCAGCTTCCCAGAGTGCTGAAATTACAGTTCTAAAATTGTCTAGCCAGGAGCAAGTTTTACAGTTTCCAAGTAGAGGATCTTTTGATTTTTTTGGTTTTGTTGCTTTCTAGTTTTAGTTGCATTTTGGTGAGAGAGTCATGACTATTCTCTTTTGCAGTTCTGGGTTTCAGGAGATGTTTTCTTTTTTGTGGGCCCTAATATGAAGTCAGTTTTCATCACTTTTCCTCTGGGGCTTGAAAAGAAGATGGAGTTTCTATTTTGGGTTTGCAGAGGTTTGATGTGTCTATCAATAGATTTTACTACCTTAAATTTGGTAATTTAGGTCATGTGTTATCCTTACTTAGTTTTGTTTTTTGTTTTGTTGTGGACCAAGAGGGATGAATTAGTCTCTGCTGTTGGTATGTTTCTGCCTGTTTCTCCTACTGGCTTCTGCGAATGTTGGTTGCTATGTTATCTGGTGCATAGCTATTTATAACTATTACATTTTTATTCTGAAGTGTACTTGTTAGTATTAAAGTGCCCTTCTTTGTTTCATTTCTGCCTTGTCTAACTATGAGGTCATGATTAGTGCTTTCTTAAGTTCATGTTTTTTGGCATACCTTTGCCCATTCTTTTGTTTTTAATCCTTCTGAGTTATTTTAAATGTGTTTTCTATATGTTGCATAAAGTTGGGTTTTGCTTTGTGATTCAATCTGAGCAGCTTTATTCCCTTGTGCTAGTTAAATTGAATTAATGTACACTTATTAGTAGGTCAGTTATATCTGACTTTAGTTCTGGTGTGTGTGTGTGTGCGTAAGTCTTTCACTCTATGGTCTGTCTTCTTTTTTTGTTTTACATTTTAGTTTATATGGGTCTTTGGATATTTAGAAGAGTCTATACCTTTGTCAGTATGGGATATTACAATAATATCACACAGAATATCATATAATGCTTGGAGCACTCTACATCTGTAGGGATCATTTATTAAGTACCTTGTATGATAAGCAGAATAATGTCCCTGTTCTCCTCGATAACCACACTCTAATTCTCTGAGAGAATGTCATGTTACATGGTAAAAGGGTACTTTGCACATGTAAGGGTGTGAATGTTAAGGAAGATGATAGTCCTGGATTACCTGGGCAGGTAATGAATGCAGCACAGTTACTTGAGCCCTGGAAAGCAGAGAACTTTCTTCAGTGAGAAGTGAGAAAGATGTGGTGAGTGGGACATCAGAGAGGTCCTAAGAGCAGTTCTGTAATATAAGGGCTGCTGAGTGCCCTGTGAGCTAAGGGCAGGCCCAGCAAGGAGACGGACCCAGGCCTGCAACCACCAGAGCTCGGGTTCTTCCCAAGCCTCTAGTTGTTTCCCCTGAGGCTCCAGGAAGGAATGCAGCCCACCTGGACTTCTGACTTGCACAAACTGTTAAGGAGCAAATTTGTGATTTAAGCTAAATCTCTGGCCATTTGATATGGTACCTGGCAGAGACTAATGAACCTTCTATGTATAATTACAAAATTGTTATATTTTGTTTTCTGCCTCCTCTAACCTGATTTTAGTCAACAGTAGTACCTTTTTCAGTGTTTGCCTTTACACTGTTAAATCTACTTGTATTTTCATTATTGAAATGTCAGCTTTAAATTATATCTCTTGACTCAAGTTGTTACTGATGAAGCAATGAGCTAATTGTTCTACCTCTCCTTCTTTTTTCCTTCCTAGACTTTGCCAGTTGAGTCATTACTGTGTAGTCAGGGCATCTTATTATCTGCATCTGTCCTGCCACCAAAGGCCCACACTTGTCTTAGTCTTATGTCTGCGGGCAGATGGAGACCATGCTCATAGATAGCGTCTTCTCTGTCCCCTTTTGATTGGTTGAGGTTTGTTGTGAAGGCGTTTTCTCAGAATGGTTGATGGGAATGGTCCCTAAATGCTGCATGTTCAATGTGGGTTTTTGGCCTGTGGGATAATGTTGGCAAAACCCTTGGTCAGTCTGTCATCCTTTGACTGCCTTGTAGATAATCACTGCACTGTCTTCTGACTTTAAATGTTGTTTTGGAGGAATCGGAGGCCTGTCTGGTTCTTCTTCTCCTTACAAGTGATTTAGTTTATTTTTTTCCCATCACATTTTGTACACTTTTATTGTCTTTATCATTTGTGATACTTTTAAAATTGAATTGTTTGTTTTTGTGTTGTTAAGGTTAACAGCTCTTGTTGTGTTGTTAAGTATTCTGGATGTTAACCCCTAACAGATGTGTGATTTGCAAACTTTTCTCCCCTGTTGTGAGCAGCCTTTTCATTCTGGTGATAGTGGACTTTGATACACAAGGGGTTTTGATCTAGGTAACATCCCACTTTCTACTTTTTCTTTTGTTGTCTATGTTTTGGTGTCTTAACTGGGGAATCGTCACCAAATTCAGTGGCATGAAGCTTTTTCCCTGTGTTTTCTTCTTGAGTTTTATAATTTTGGTTTCTTATATTTAAGTCTTTGGTACATTTTGAGACAAATTTTGTATGTTGTTGAAGGTGAGGGTCTGATTTCATTCTGTTATGTAGGGTTATCCAGTCTTTCCAGTTTTCCAGCACCGTTTGTTGAAAAGATGGCCTTTTCCCTATTGGATGGTCTTGGCGTCTGTGTGGAAGATTGCTTGACCATGATCATGGGTTGTTTCTGGAGTCTTTATCCTACAGGTCTATATGTCTGTCTCTATGCCTTACCATAATTATTATTTTGGGAGACAGGACTTTGTTCTGTTGCCCAGGCTAGAGTACAGTGTCCTAGCTTACTGCAACCTCAGACTCCTGGGATTAAGGGAGCCTCCTGCCTCAGCCATCTGAGTAGCTGGGACTGTGGTGTGTGCCACCATGCCTGGCTAATTTTTGAATTTGTTTATGTTGCCCAGGTTGATCTTCAACTCCTGGCCTCAAGTGCTTCTCTTGGTTTGGCTTCCCAAAGTGCTGAGATAATAGGAATGAGCCATGTAGCTTTGTGGAGGGTTTTAAAATAAGGAAGAATGTGACCCTCAGCTTTGTTCTTTTTTTTTTTTTTTAAGATTGTTTTGGGGGCAGCGCCTGTGGCTCAAAGGAATAGGGCACTGGCCTCATATGCTAGAGGTGGCAGGTTCAAACCTGGCCCTGGCCAAACACTGCAAAAAAAAAAAAAAAAAGATTGTTTTGGCTGTTTGGACCTTTTTTTCATTTTGGAATGCATTTTTTTTTCCAGATCAGTTCTTTTTCAGAGTCCTCTGGCCCCCTTCTTAGAGAAGTAGGGGATGGATGAAGTCACAGAGTTGAGTCTCTGTCCCCTCCATCAGTGCAGCACTGCAGCAGACTGCTTCCACAGGCAGGTGTCTGGCTGACTCCTATGGAGCCTTACTCCTCTGTTGGCTTTTCAGGGAGTGTCTGACACCAGCCCTCTTACCTTGTTTGGTTGCTGGTGGTGTGGCAAAATGGGGCTTCTGAGGTCTTGGTGCTGGCTGTGCTCAGCGGCACATCTCTGTAGGTGTCCCCTGAGACCAGCGCCCTACTGTGCCCTATGTCTCGAGTGTGCTCTGTTCCCACCTGCGACGACCCTGCCAGTGCTCTGCTCTTGCTAATGACCCTGACCTGTGTTTTGGGGCCTACAGATTGTATTTGTTTACCATTTTTTCTAAACTGGAGGTTTGGATTTTAAACTTTTAGCTTGTTAATTTGGAGGCAGCATTTTCCTTATTGCTTTAATGTGATTTCTAGAAGTGAATAGGAAACAGTAAGCTAATGTCTGTAGCCACACTCACATTTGAAGTCAGTTTCCTGACTTTCATAGCCTGCTACAATAATCAGCATTAAGAAAGGGTTGCATGGTTCAAATGCCTGTTCTGGTCCCTGTGTACAGCAGGCACTTAGCAAAGACTTATCCGCGTCCCTGCCCCTTCTGCCATAACAGTAAGGCCACCAGACCTGGCAGGGCTGAGCTTGCAGCTGGGGGCAGGTATGGGCACCACAGGGCTGTGAGTTGGGTGTGGGCCGGCTCAGTCCTGCTGCTTTCAGCACCATGGATAGCATCCGGACACCATCTTGAGCTTGCAACAGGCTTGGGGCAGGGGCAGTGCTGTCCACCTGGCTGCCTCCATTCCTACAGGCCTTTGGGCGAGCAGCTGGAGGGCACAGGTCTGCCCTGGTGTCCCAGAACTGGCCTGGCCTCCCCCTCAGTTCCAGACAGTGGGTGGGCATCAGGGGAGTGGCTGTGGGTTTGTGTGTGTGTGGGGGGGGCATCAGGGAGAGCTTGAGAGGAGGGGAGTTGTGGATGGGCCCCCAGGAAGGAGCGGAGCAGAGAGGTTCTGGGAGTGAGAGAGGCACCTGTCAGTGATTAAACAGGTTTGTCAGTGTCACCTCATCTGTGAGGGTGGCCCGACAGGCAAAGTTGCTCCTGTTTGATGGAGGGTCACTGAGGCTTCAAGATGCTGAGGCTCTTACAGTGGGAATTGGGATCCCCGACCCTTGCCCTGCTGTGTGTGCTTCTCCAAACCCCTTCTGGGAAAGTGCCTGCCCAGGTATCTGCTGAAGTTGTGAACTGTTCATCCTGTTTGCACAGAGCCCCTCGCCCCAATGTGAGGGAGAAATACCAGGTCGTTGAAGTATCTGGAAGCTTTTGAAACTGCTAAAAGCTCGTGGTATTCCTTCTACTCTCCACTGCTTGAGGGTACTGCTCAGTTGGGGCTATAGTTCCTCTGCTGGCCACTGCCTGCTACGTCCAACCACCTGTGTGCTGGTCTGGTCCAGTTCTCCATACCATCTGTAAAAGGGGAAGACTTCCACCCCCTTCTGTCCTGAGGTGGGCTGAAGTGGTTGCCCTGCTCCTGAAGAGGGGTCTTGCCTTGGTCAGCCTATCAACCTGCTCAAGTTACTCCTATCTTAGAGCAAACTGACAGCCAGCCCCTGGCCAGCCTCCCTCCCATGAGGGCGGAGAAGGTGGTTGGTGGGGCGGCATGGTGCCGGTTGTGCAGGACAGGGCCTGGGGTACTAACACTGGGGTTGACGTGGGTGGTGTGGGTGCCGACGGTGTTTCCTGACAGCTAGGAGGTTGTTTGTGGTGACAGAGAGGCTGAGGGCACAGCTGTGCCCTGTGAGCACACTGTGTAATGGCAGGCCTGGCAGGAAGGGTGCACACCCACCATTGCTTGGCCCCCATTAACGCAGCCATGTGGCTGTGCCCCTCCAGACTAGCTGCCCCCACCTGTGCTCCTTCAGCCTCACACACTCCTGGCTGTAGTGCTGAGCCTGTGCTGCTGCTACCTCCTTGACCATGGCTGTCTCTGACCCTGGACAGTGAGGACCCTCAGGCAGAGCTCCCTCCCCTGGGTGTGGCACTGTGCCTGGCAGAGAGAAGCAGCTCTGGGGACGCAGAGGAGATAGGCTTATTTCCTGATAAGAACGCAGTTGGGGCAGTGCTGGGGTATGTTATCAGGGTAGAGGGCCTGGGCTACGTGTTTGCCCTTTTCTCTGTAACCAGAGGACTCATCCGTGCCCCCAGCCAGCCTGCCCTAGAGGCCTTCTCATCTCGCTGAGGTCACTGAGGACGTTGCTGGCCTCTCCCCAGGAGAGATGGGCTGTGGATACCCAGGCTTTTGCAGCCTTTCTTGCTCCTAGCCTGACGGGGTGGCTGCTCAGAGCGCATGCTGTGGCCCAGTGGGCAAGGCCAGCACACCTTTGGCAGGAGAAGGACCTGGGTCTGCATTCCTCCTTGACCTCTGGCCAGCAGGGTGGCCTGGGGCAGTTTCTGACCTCTCTGAGCCTCAGCTTCCTGTCTGGGAAATGGCTCCTTTCTCCCTTGGAAAGCTGGGTTGTCTGGGAGGAATGGAGGCCACATGCCCCTCTTCCCCACAGCCTGAAGATGACAGTGGTGGCCCTGCTGCTCTTCTACCCGCCCCCCAGGCTCCTCACCGCCAGGACATCTCTGCTTGAGGGTAGAGCTGGGCTTCCTGCCCCCTGCCCCATGACTCAGGCATGTCTCTTCCCTGCTGCTGCCATCCTGGGGAGAAGGGACAGGCTGATAGTGCAGGCAGCTGGTTGGGGGGGCAGAGCCAGGCCTTCGTGGGGAGAGAGGTTGGGGTGCAGCCAGTTCTGGCAGGTGGAGGAGGGAGAAGGGGCGTGTTTGCTGGTGCTCTGATAGCCCTCTTGTACCGCAAGCCATCGTTGCTTCTCCATTCTGACCTGGGTGGTGTTCTGCGAGGTCCTGGGGGTGCCTGGCTGGTGTCCTGTTTGACGTGGAGTTGAAGTTGCTATAACAACACTGATTCATGTAATTGCAGCTTCCCCCAGCTGGGCCTTCTCCTCCTCGGGCTCTCTGTCATACATAAGCACACATACTCGTGCTTGCACCCTTGCACACACACGGGGGCCCACCCATTTGGAGGCTGCAGAGGGGCTGGTGCCAGCAGGGGCTCGGGGTTTTGGGCACTCCAGGCCTGCCTACCTCAGCGCCATGCTGCCGAGCATCTGGCCTGTGTGTGTGGGGTGTGTCAGGTACCAGTCAAAGTAGCAGGGTGGCACTTGCTCTTGAGGGGGTACTGGGCAGCATCTGGGAGTGGGCACAAGTCGGGCTGTGTGACTCAGTGTCCCCCACATGCAGATGAGTGGTGGTGCCCACGGGTGCTGACTGTTCCTGAGGCCGAGGCAGGCATGGCTTGTCCTCTGCTCTGTTTGTGGCTGGCCAAGGAGGCTGAGCTGTGGGGAGGTGGTGGTGTACGCCTGGGTCATCAGTGGGTGGGGACTGGTCCAGAGCTACTGCTGGCGCTGCTGAAGGACGTGAGAAGGCTGTGCGGCCTGCTGTGCGGTTTCTCTTGCTGTGTTGTGCCCTGCAAGGGCTTTCCCTCTCCTGCCTGCTCTGGCCCCAGCACAAGCTGGGCATCCTACTTTTGCCCCCTACTTCCACTCTGTAGTCTCTCACCAAGGGCCAGTGGCTCGAGGACCCACTCTTGCCTCTGCCACTTGCTTTGAGCCCCCCCCCCCCCCGGACACCCTGACCTCCATTGTCTTGCTTCAGAAGGGATGAAATGTCAGCTGGGACCCCAGCCCCCTGTGCCCATCGGGAATCATTGAGCACCTCATTGTCCTGGGCACCTGTTGGCCTAGCCAGGGGACTTAGTCATTTGTTCTGGGACATTGACTGAGAGGGCAGGTGCTAGTGAAGGGAGGTGGCTAAAATGTGGCCTTGGGCTGTCCTGGCCTGTAGGTGTTTCCCCAGGGCCCTAGTAGTCAAAGGCCAGAGTCAGAAGGGACTCCTGAAGGAGTGGCTTTACACAGAGCCTGGCCCTGACTGGGGCAAGCCTCTCTAGCTGGATCCGCTGTAGGGGCCTGGGCCACTGTGTGCTTGGTTTAGATCTGGGGTGCAGGGCTGGGAGGCTGGGGCAGGGTCAGCCTAGGGTGACATTGGGAGGCTGCAGGGCCAGCTGTGGGGTTGGATATGGAGTGAGAAGGAAGGGAGAAGGACATTGGTGGGTTGTGAGGCATTTTTCTCTTTATCTTTTAAAAAAGGCCTTATCTCACTTTCCAAAAAGTAGTACCCATTCCTTGTAGAAAACTCAGATGTGGTAGGCAAAGGAAAGAAAGACGAGGTCCCCTGTGGTCCCCGTCCCAGGGTGCTAATTCCCAAAGTTTTCTGCAGACCATTCTCTTTCCAGCCTTTTGTCTACTATGGGCATCTTATAAAATTGCAGCCTTACCCTGCAGCTTGTTTATAGGCTTCTCCAGGGACAGGGCCACCTGCTGGGAGAGTGCTGCCAGGGCCCACAGTTTGCTCTTGAGCCCTGTGAAGGGGCTACCCTGAGAAGGGGGCTAGACTGTGTGGGGTGGGGCACAGGGCAGGGCCCCACTGGCCCTGCTTGTCACAGATGCCCATGACGGGACACATCCGCTGCAGGTGCCCCTCCTTGGCTGCTCCTGCAGAGCCAAGGGCAGCACTGTATGTTCTCTCTGCGCCTCAGTTTCTTGCCTGTAAAGTCGTTGGTGGGTGAAAATGAGCGAATGCATCTGAAATGCTTAGAGCAGTGCCTGACGGAGGAGTGCTGGTAGAGGCCCCTCGACCCTGTTACTGCTTTTGTGATTTGGAGGTGCCCAGGGAAGGATTGGCAGAGGGTGCTCAGGCTGGGTGCATTCTCCTGCCCTCTTCCTCAGCTTCATTTTGTCGTCTGCTAGGGACAGCTGCATGCGGAGGCCCTTCATGCCCTGAGAACAATGGGATTGGACCCCACCCTCTCCCAATACCTCAGGACCCCGTTTGGGACTGAAGTACCTGTCAGAGGCTCTGTTTGTCAGTAGATCTAGCCAGAGTCAAAAGTCGAAGTGGGTGGCATAGGGGTGGCGCCTGGCCCTGCTGGGCCTGCTGTAGCAGCCTGGAACCCTGGAACCCTGGAGGTCTGAAGCTGTACCACTCTGGACGCTGGAGCTGTGAGCTTGGAGTTTAGCGCTGTACCTGACTTGGGGGCTGAGTGGCCTCAGGTGGAGTGCCATGCAGACCTAGGGTGGGAGGTGTGCTGGCAGCCTTGGCACTGCCCCATCTGGCTCTGTTCTCTCTCTGGCCTGTCCTCCTGGCACGAGCACCTGCCAGCACCACCCTTAAGGCAGAGGAGGATTGTCATGGGGTTGGTGGTACACATTGGGCCTGTCCCTGAGAACTGCTGTGGAAAAAAAGGTGCAAGGATGAGTGGGTCTTCTTCCCCATGTGCCCTGGGAGCGCTGTGCTGGCCAGGCTATGTTTATTTTTCCCCACACAAGTACCTCTCTGAGCCCTGGGCATGTACTAGCTGATTAACCCATGTGCTGTTTGTCCCCTGCTACAGGGCTCCAGGTATAAGTGTACCACATGTGCAGGGTTCTACTAAGCTGGGAGAGAGGGCCTGGGGGCTTTTGGGTCTAGGATTTGGGCTAAGGGGTTAGGAGGAGAGGCCCTGGTTACAGGAGGGGCCCTGTGACAGGAGGGACAGCCGTGGGGTGTCTTCTGCAGCGTCATGCTCTGTCCTTGCTGGCAGTGGCCTCCTGAGGCAGGGAACCTGTGCCATTTTACAGATGAAGTTAAATCACTTGCCCAAGCTGCTATGATGGGTGGGAGGACCATGTGTGCTACCGTGTGCTACCCTGTGCTGACCTGCTTGGGCTGAGGGTTGTTCTCTGCAGAGGGATGCTGCTGGCCCTATTGTCAGAGGCTGACATGAGAGGCATGTCTAGGGAGTTACCAGAGTGCCCTGTGAGCTGGACACCTGCTATGGGGAAAATGGCAACTGGGGCATGGGGCGTGCGGCCTCTTGGGGCTACATGGTTGCTCGTGTCCAGAGGCTGTAGTGGGACGTGTGCTGGCAGCCTTGGCACTGCCTAGAGAGTGCTAGGTCTGCTGTGGGGCTCCTGGCAGCAGTGCCCAGGCCTGTCAGCACGTCACATGCCTGAGTTCTCTGAGGCACTTTGGGTGTGAGTGCAGATTCCTCACAGTCACCCCCAGAAGCAGGTACTGGAGTGCTTCCTTATTACCACTGGGCAGCCCCTAATCTCCTCTATGGCTTTATGGATTGGCCGATTAATGAACATTTTCTGTAAGTGGAACCACAGTGCATGGTACCTTGTGATGGGCTCCGTACCCTGGGCAGTGTGTGTTCCCATCTCCACCACAGCCCCTGTTAGAGTGTGGCTGTGGGTGCCGGGATATTTTCTCCCAGTCTCCCTGTGCACGCACACTATTGTGGACATGTTGCGATTAATACATAAGATGTACAGTTCACAAATGTTCAGTGTGCCGAGTTTTGACGGTGGTAATGAACATGATACAGGACATTTTCACCCAGGCAAGTCCGTGTGCCCGCTCCCTGTCTCCCGCTTCATCTCCCTTTCCTGAAACTTCTGCGTTCACTCATCACATGTGAGTTTTGCCTCTTCTGGAATTTCCGGAAATTGTGTCATGTAGTGTGTCTCTCCTTGGCTTGGCTTCTTGTGCTTCGCAAATTGTCCTGTGGTTGTGGCATCAGAGCCTTCTCCTTTTGCAATGATGGCCTGTGTTCCAGTTCATGTGGACAGCCACGGTGTGTCCCTTCCCCTGTGCCAGGGCTGTTTGGGCCGGTGACCCTGGCAAGGCTGCCTGACCAGTGCGTACAGGGCTATCCTGGTAAGGGGTGATTGGGTCAGGACGGATGTGTCTTTATCAGAAGTGACCCATCAGTGTTCCACAGTGGTGGCTTCATCATGTGCCCCATCCAGGAACATGGAATTGCTCGTGCCTCTTGTGAGAGGGTGGTCACACACATTCTGTGCATTCTTGTGGCCTTGTTTTCTCCTTAGCATTGTTTTCTGAGCATTTGCCCACATAATGTGTATTTTTAGATGCTACTTAGAGTTGTTCCATGTTGTGTAGGTATGTGACGTGGTTCGTGTGGTTATTGTGCTGTCACTGACTGTCGGGTGGCTCCTGGTTTCTGTGTCCTGACTTTGTGCACTTCCAGCTTCTGGGTGCTTCTGTCTGGATTCCTCGCATCACAGCTCCTGTGCTGTGAGGGGCTCTCTGCCTGGTTGTTTGGTAGGGGCTTGTGCTTCTTTGTACCCCTGCAGGTGTTGCCTGAGACTGGGGGGCCCGGACGCTCCCCCTACCCCAGAGTCCATGGGCATCATTCTAGGTGGTCACTGTGCACCCTGGTCATGACTAGCTCTGCTGTGATGCTCTGCTGGTTCATTTCTATGTGCTGAGGGGTCACTGGCTTTTCCTACTCACTTTCTTGGGTTAGTTCATTAAATAAATTTGTAGGAGTGCTTTATATATTAAGGATGGCATATTTGTTACAAATATGTTTTCACTTTACTTTTTAATTTTGGCTATGTTGCATTTTGATTTATAGAAGCTTTTTATTAATATGTCCCCCAATCCATTTGTGTGTGTGCACATGCCTGTGTGTCTTTCTGTGTGCATGCATGCGTGTGTGTGTGTATGTGTAAAAAATTGCTTTTGTATTTGCTAGATGCTTTATTCTGGGTTGTTTTAAGGTTTTTTTTTTTTAAATTTTATTTTTACATTGTTTGACCCTTTGCTCCATCTGGGATTCATATGATGCATTTTCTCTCAAGTTATCCTTTGGTTTTTCTGGACGATGGATGATGAATGTCTGCATGTCTGCTGGGGACACGAGTGTGAGAGCTCTTGGACAGATGAGATGGGCTCTTAGAATGTGGCTGCTCCCCTGTGGTGCCAGGTGGTGCCAGGCTGGGCACAGCAGAGAGATGGGGCAGCAGGTGCAAGGGCTCTGTCAGCAAGTGTCCTCTGCCTTCTGGGAGCACATCCCTTTCTCTGAGCCCAGTGTCCCTGGGCCAGTCTCTCTGCTGGGTCGGCTCCTGCTGCGGAAGTGGCTTTTCAGCTACCTTGTCCATGGGTGGGCCCAGCATGCTGTTCCCTCATACCTGGGGCCCTGTGCCCTCCCTCAGGCTTATCACCCTGTGCTGGTGACCAAAAGTCTTGTCCTCCAGCTGGCCTCATCCCTTCACCCTGCACATCCTCCAGGGCGGAACCTGCATGGTCCCTTCGGGTTGCTGTAACAAAATGACATAAATTGCATGGTAACAGACATTTTTTTCACATCATTCTGGAGGCTGAAGTCTGAGATCAGGGTGCCAGCAGGGTCAGGTTCTGGCAAGGGCCTAGTTCCATGTTGATGCTGTTGACTTGGTACTGTGCCCTCATGTGGTGGAAGGAGGGCTGGAGTGCTCTCTTTGGTCCCTTTCGTAAAGGGCACTAATTCCACTGATGAGGGCCCCACCCTCCTGACCTACTCACCTCCCACGGCCCCCACCTCCTAATACTATTCCCTTGGGAGTAGGAGTCAGTATGTGAATATCACAGGATACTGACGCTCAGGCCATGGCAGGCCTGTCAGCCAGTGTCACCCTGGCGATTCTTAGGTGTCCTTTGAGAGAAAAGAGAGCACCATGGTGTACATTGTGTGTCTGCCTGTATCTTTTGTATTCCCCCTTCCTGGCTGTGGGGATAGAAAGGAGATAGAAAGGAGAGATGGAGTGACTTTCTCAAGGTTGCACATTGGTTCAGGCAGAGTGAGCATTCAGACCCAGGCGGCCTGTGCAGTGCCTTGTCTCCCCCACTGTAGTGAGACTGTGTTCTCTACATGTTTCTAACAGCCGACCCTGAAGCCAGCTGCATAAGGGAGCTCCAAGGCCCCTGAGCATGATGGATGCATAGCCCAGAGATGGGAGGCAGGATTCCCCAGGCCTGCCACCCCCTTCCTTACTGCACCTGTCCCCCACATGTCCACACATCTTTATCAGTTGCAGCCTGGGTCTAGGCTGGCTGCTGGGGACTTAGTGGAGCCAGCAGAGCCTGGGGAAGAAGCAGGCTTCCACCCTGCAACTGGGTTTCTCTGTGTGTCGAGGCTGGCCAGAGAGCTGAGTGCTGGTGGCATCAGGAGCTTGATTTTATTCTTTCTTTCTTTTTTTTTTTTTTTTTTTTTTTTT
>NW_003852686.1:406469-409597 GCF_000181295.1 Otolemur garnettii
CCCCCTGGGTAGAGTGCCGTGGCATCATAGCTCACAGCAACCTCCATCTCCTGGGCTCAAGTAAGTCTCCTGCCTCAGCCTCCCAAGTAGCTGGGATCACCGGAGCCCTCCATAATGCCCAGCTATTTTTTGGTTGCAGCCGTCATTGTTATTTGGCAGCCCCGGGCTGGATTCGAACCTGCCGCCTTAGCCACTTGAGCCACAGGTGCCGAGCCATTTTATTCTTTCATTAAGCCACTGGATTTGCTAATTGAAGGGTCAGGCCTTTGGGGAGCCATGTTGCATGTGCCCTGATGACCTGGATGGTAAACTTCTTTGGCCGTGCACCAGAGGCTGCCCAGTGGCTGAATGCTTGTCTGCTGCTTCTGGGCCTGCCTAGCAGGTCCCTAGGTGCCCAGGAAGCCAGCTCCTGGCCCAGGCCTTGAACTGCCACAGCCCACCCCCCCACCCCTCTTCCCCGCAGAGGCTAAGGGACATGTCTGTACCACCACACCGCTGTGTGTGGTGTGCCTTCCCTGCCACTTGTCCTTCCCTGTGGGCATAGCTCAGGCCTGGCCCTGGGTGTATGTCCCTTTCCTCACAGGAGTGACATGGACGTCCAGCATGGGTGCTTTGAGCCCTGCCTCATGCAGCCGCCGGGAGACTACCTGTTTTCATGGCACCCAGATGCAGACATGTTGCTTTTCTCTCAATGTGTCCCAGCGCTCAGATAGGGCCTGGCACGGGACAGGCACAGAACACACTGGCCAATGTTGCCGCCCCTCTGGAGACCTGTTTCTGCCTAGGTACTACTGCAAAATTTGAGCATCTTCTTTCCAGCTGGCCTGCCTAATGGGTCCCTGAGGAGCCCAGGAAGCCAGCTCCTGAACTGCCGCAGCTCCTGTGGGGCCAGGCGCTGATGGTGTTGGGCACTTGCTGGGGGCTGGAGCCCTGCAGCTGTGTCACATGTGGAGTGCACTGTCTGTGGAGCAGTCCTGTATGTGGGGCTCTGCCCTGGGCTCACCCTACCCTGCTGCCTCCTTCTCCATGCCTTTCCCTTCGTCAGACTCTCTTTATCGAGAGAACTCTCCAGGGGCCTGCAATTCATGGGTTTCCCACTTCTAAAGCAATTTGCTCGGAAGCCAAGTCCCCAGTGGATGAACTTTAGTCTTTTAATTTTTTCTTAACCGACACCTCTTGGAGACCTTTTCTTCTGCTCCACTCGACAGGACACCAGCTGGAGTCTGGGATTTTCTTTCTTTTTGGTGTTTGATCTTGTGGTGTTTGTTCCACTGGCTGTGCTGAGTCCTTCCCCCCTTCTGTCCTGCCTCTCCCTGCACGGCTGGGCAGTGTGGACTTGTCTCTGCTTGGATTGCAGAGATCTGGGCCCTGGTCCCTGCTCTGTGTCTTTCCCAGCCCAGGTCCTGCGTGTGTGCAGCACCCAGCCCAACAGGTAGCTGCAGGCCCTGGGGCTGGCGTTCTGTGCCAGGCTCCTTGTTGTTTGACGTGTTTCCTCTCCCATCCTGGCCAGATCCCAGGGTGGCCGTCACTGGGGTCATCTCTCAGAGAGTGGGGTCAGTACTCCTCCTCTGTTGGGACGGTGGTATGGTCTCGGAGTCTTCTGATACCATGTCGAAGTTGGCAGGACAGCTACATCCTGGTCCTGCTCTCTGGGGCCTCACTGTCTCTGACCCAGGCCCTTGGTATGGCCTAGGCAGGATTGTGGGCAGCTTTGGGGGTGTGCTGCCATGGTCCGGGGAAGCCATGGGGGGTCTGGCTGGGGGTGTAGGACGGCAGTGGGCCCTTCATGATAGTCTTATATGCCTGTTCTCATTTTGGGGGCCTTTTGGGTGTGGCTGGGGAGTTGGATGAGTCCTGCTCGTTGCCTTCCTGTTGGTTTTTTTATCCCAGCCTCTCCTCCTACAGCCATCGTCTGTGTGAGGCCCAGCTGGGCCTTTAAGATCACTCCAGCTCCCACAGCCCTGTGGCCCAGCGCTGTGCCCTGTGGCACCTTCAAAGACCAGATGGTTTTCTTCCCAAGGGAACCACACCTGGCTCCAGGCCTGATTCTCACGTCTGCTGCCTAGTCCTGGAGGCTTTCTCTCCCCGTCTTCCCTTCACACCCAGAGGGGGAGGCCACTCAGGACCTCAGCAGGCTGGCAAGAGAGGGGAGACCCAGGACATTCTGGAAGCAGGATAGGGAGTCAGCTTGGAGAGTCACCCTTGTAGAGGATGGTGGAAGGACAGGAGAAGCTTCCAGAAGGGATTGGTAGGCACTTGGCCAGGACAGTCTGTGCTGGCAGGAATGAACATGACAGGCAGAACTCACAATCTTCACAGTCTTGAGCATTCATGGTGGTTAAGGAACGTTGTAGGTCCTTTTGGATCTGTGAGCTCAGTTAGGTACTGCTGTTAAGAGTATGTTACAGAGGAGGGGTAAAGCTTGGAGGTTAGGGGGAGTACTGGGGTGGCCTAAGCAGCAGGACAGCCCCTCCACCCCTGTTACAGAGGAGGGGTAAAGCTTGGAGGTTAGGGGGAGTGCTGGGGTGGCCTAAGCAGCAGGACAGCCCCTCCACCCCCGTTACAGAGGAGGAGTAAAGCTTGGAGGTTAGGGGGAGTGCTGGGGTGGCCTAAGCAGCAGGACGGCCCCTCCATCCCTGTTACAAAGGAGGGGTAAAGCTTGGAGGTTAGGGGGAGTGCTGGGGTGGCCTAAGCAGCAGGACAGCCCCTCCACCCCCTGCCTCTCCCATGACAGGAGGACTCTAGAGGGTGGTCAGCACAGAAACAGCACACAGGTGGCATGGGATGCATGGGAGTGGCTGTGTTCAGTACAGCTTCTCACAGAGGCAGGCAGAGGGTCTGTGGGTTGTTTGACAACCCTTGGCTTAGACTAAAAATCTTATATTCATACTCTGTGTGTTTAGTGGTGGCTTAACTTACAGTCAGTAAAATTCACATATCTACCCGTACAGCTGGGTAAATTTTTTTTTTTTTTAATTTTTTTTTATTGAATGATAACTATGTACATTAATGCACTTCTGGGGTACAGTGTAGGGTTTTCACATGCAATCTGAAATACTTCCATCAAACTGGTCAACACAGCCTTCATGTCATTTTCTCAGTTATTGCTTTAAAACGTTCACATTCTA